>NC_142928.1:185292731-185455231 GCF_046866305.1 Octopus bimaculoides | reverse complement strand
ATGTATGTGTGTGTATGCTTTTCATTATATGTTGTCTTTGTCTTAACATCACATTATAAGTATAAATGAACATCACCGTCATACAAGCGAGCGATGTTATTCGTTCCCAGTTTTCCGAAGAGAACATATCTGGTTATGGAAAATATTACGTTGCTTGGAAACAAGTGAGGGTTGGCGGCAGGAAGGGCATCCGGCTGTAGAGACAACCTACTTCGACAAATTCCGTCTGGTCTATGCAAGCATGGAAAAACGGACGTTAAATGACGATGATGATATTGCAATAAGTGAACAGCGCCTTTGAATATGTGAATAAAGGTTTACATACTTCCAATGGGCCAGTCACTGGTTCACCGTATTTCTGGTAATGAGAGGCTGACAGGAATTTCGTTCAGAACAAACAAATCTTACAAGAGTCTTCATTCGAAAGCACCAGTTTTAAATGTTTACTGGACTTATTACCCGGCCTTGCCTGGTAAAGTATTCACGGAATTGTTTGCCAGTTTGTAGAATGGGAATACACGGCACTTATGCATGTATATATATATTTAACCTAACTTCTGGACTTATTTAACTGGAACTATCCAAACAATAGTAATCAATTTACATGAGTAGAAGCTTTGGTTAATGTTTACATCTTGACCTGGAAATGAAAATCCACAAAAATTACTGGAATGGGTGTAAAACTATGTGTAGGAAATGAATATGAAAAAAAAAATGCGCGCTTAGAAACAGGAGGGTGGGGAGAGGACTTCGGAAAATTCACAAGATCCGAGTTTTTTCCTCATAACTTTTACGAAAATGGGTTTTTATTTTTCATTGAAATTTTATACAAATACCATTCAAACGACATACATTACGATTATAAAGAAATTTGTAGGGAAAAGTTTTTCCGAAGGAGGTGGGGAGAGGACTTCGGAAAATTTATAAGATCCAAGTTTTTTCCCCCCCCCATAACTGTATATATATGTGTATGTGTGTGTGTATATATATATATATATATATATGTGTGTGTGTGTGTGTGTGTGTGTGTGTGTGTATATGTGTGTATATATATGTGTATATATGTGTGTGCAAATGTGTGTATATATATATGTATATAGTATATCAGTTTGTGTCGGTTGCCGTCGAGACGTCAGGTGTTCTAGGACCCCGCACTACCAATTTTCTCCGCAAAATAGGGATAACGGTGACCCATCTAAGAAATGAGCCCCATGAGGTAGAGTGGTTGCTGCTGCGAGAGTCGCTGGTCATACCCCCAAGGCAACACCACAGCGGGGCGCGGCTGAACGTACCATTTGTTCCCTCTCCCTTCCCCATCCATCTTCCGCTGTTTTACTCTCGCCTTTTTTCCTTTCCTTTGTCCCTTTTCTCTCTTTATTCCCGTTCCTTTGTATTTAAATGTTCTAATAAAATTTTTGAAAATCTTTTTAAGTTTCTACGTACAAAGCATTGGTCAATATGCAGGTGTAAACAGAAGACACTTTCTCAATCACATAGTTCCGATCCTAGAATTACAAATTTCATTGTTTGCCTAACGGTCTTCTTAACCACACAACCATGTTCATCAGCTTCTCCTTCAGAAACTAAATTTTAATAACTATGAGATAAACCAATACACTTATCTTTTAATATATCTTGGCAACAATAGCTGGCAGTGGCGTAGTCTAGAGAGTCTAGGACATTTACCCTCCATGGACAATAACCCAAATACCCCCGAGGACAACAGATGATGATTTAAAACTTCTAAATATATTTGAGATGGGGTAATTAAGCAGAGGGGGGGGGGTTTAATTTCCTAGGGGTAGTTGTCGTCGGGGGGAATTGTCCTATGGGAGGTAATTGTCCTGATACGGGACAGGGTGTGGGTTTTGGTCGCTCTGTATGGTAGCCAAATCGGCCAATCCTTTCTTTAAACGTAGCATGCCTTCAACATGCTACTCCACCTCTGAGGCCAACCTACACTGGTCGCACACTCCATACACGCCACACTATGCGACTGGTATATGGTTTATATTCCATACTCATCGCTATGTGTTTATGCTACAGAGACTTAACTCTTCACAGCCAGTCCATCTAGTTGTATAAGGATATCACTGGGAAATGACGCTGCAGCCCTTCTTACGCAGATATCACTTCTGGTGGCTATTTATGTCCTGATCCATAGTTTTCTAATTGCCGAATAACCTGTTTTTCCATCCTTTCTGTATAAATCTAACATCCCTGCAACGGACCTATGTGTCATTTGGGGGAACGTTGTGTTATTGGTCGCTTACACGCCATGGAAACTGAGTAACTGGTCTTATAATTCGAAGGGTCTAAGAAAAATATGACAAAAAATCTAATTTAAAGATATAGTTTGAGCATATGTAAAAAAAAAAAGAAAAAAATAGGATGATTTCTAGATGTTTGACTAGTTTATGTTAAACAAGAATGCTGCAATTAAAATGAGCTTACACTTACAAAGTTAGTGAAGATGTCGAGTCAGAGTAAAATTTATGTTACAGATATCATTCTTCTATGATATAACTATAAATCTCTGATGCACTGAATTGATATCAACTTGTCAGATATCATTTTGCTTATGCAGACATACTTTTGTTTGTACAGCCTGAAAATGTTTCTGTAAATCAAATGAGCCGATTAATACGTAATCCATGTATAAGGACGGCTAGTTTGTGATGTTATAAACATAATCGTACACTTAATATAGATATGAGAGTCTGGTGTTTCGTAGAATTAGGTCACTTTGAATCTGCAAGAGAAAAATGGTAAAATAATGGGCAATTTTTTGTTGTCTTTTAATAGGAATCTTTATTATCATCGTCGTCATTATCATAGTCATCGTTGCCGTTGTCATCATCATCATCATTGTGTCGTTGTCGTCGTCATCGTCATCACTATTGTCATGATCATGATGATCATTGCCATTATAATCGGTGTACTGGAAGAAAGACCTAATGGAAAATAAAAAGCAACATTTTAGCATTCACTGTACTTGGCATCAAATAGATACCCGATGATGCATTTGTAAACGAAGCGAGGCTATTGTTGCGAGCAGGATCGGGTTACTGCTAGCATTTTGACTTACTTAAATCACATTAAATCGAATTACAACAGAGAAAGAGAGCGGGAAAGGAAATTTCCAGCTGAAAGTAACAAACTTAGGCGTTGCCCGATCATTTAAAATTCAGCAGATAAACGTTTCTTTGTTTGGTTGAATTAGCTGCAAAATTTTAATTAGATCACTCCCTGCGCCTGGAAATTTTCTTTACGTACATGAGAACTTCCGTAAAGACTGGAGCCAAACAGGAGCTTAAGTGAATGAAGACTGGAGCCAAACAGGAGCTTAAGAGAATGAAGACTGGAGCCAAACAGGAGCTTAAGTGAATGAAGACTGGAGCCAAACAGGAGCTTAAGTGAATGAAGACTGGAGCCAAACAGGAGCTTAAGAGAATGAAGACTGGTGCCAAACAGGAGCTTAAGAGAATGAAGACTGGTGTGAGCCATGTAAAAATTCAATAGTATTACGTGGTCTTTCATTGTCTGATTTATAACTTTACAACTTGTATGAGTTTAAAAGTACAATAACCTGTACATAGTTTTATCCACCTTCAGTTGGTATTAGTCTTCTATTACAATTGTATTCTCGTCAAAGATGTTTTATAGGAATTTAAAGCAATCTAGTGTTCAGTATTTGATCGACCCTTGAAACGTAAAAGACAACGTTGACTTTGGTGGGACTTGAACTTAAAACGTAAAGGGTTGTATCTAAATAATGCGGTTGTTTCGTTCAACTCTACGTATAAAGATTTCACAGTTGTACGATAGTTAAATTATATATTGCTTCTTCATATGAAATTTTTCGTCATAATGTTACTTTCTCTGTGTTTTAAAAACTAAATGTGTTTCGAAAGGACATGGTATTGCACATATTCTTTGAGCGAAACGAACAAGTATGATCTTTGTATTAGGTTTTAAAATTGAACCTGGTTAACCTGACGTATGTTTTTACTGTACTTTATACTGATTCTAATGTGTTTTGTATCCTAATCCCTATGACAGCAGTTTTATCAAAAGAGCAACTATTTATGTCTTTGAAATTCCATTTTCGCTCGTCTTTTTTTTTTTTCTGTGTTACAAATTTATCATTTTTTGTTTCTCAGAACTTTTGTTGATTATTTCGTAATATCTGTGAGAGTCGGGGACGTGTGTTAATCAGTATGATATATAAAGCTGACAAACACTTTTGCATTAATTAACGAAAACCTTGTATGTTAAACATATGGTGCAGTAATTTGTAATTAAAAAAAGTTTTCTGGGATGTAATGCACAAGAGCTTATCTTTATTAAGGAGAAATAACTATAATTAACCTGATAATGAAAAATCGACGTTTAGCTTAAATTTTAGCTTGGTTTTTCCTGCCGATTTTTTTGATTCCTGATGTGTCAGCTGTACATTCAACGAATCTGCAATTCAATGTCCGGGGTGGGGTGGGGGGCAGGAATACGCATGGTAACATGAGGTTTGTATTTATATATATATACATATATATATATATATATATATATATATATATATATATATATATATATATATATATATATATATATATATATATATATCATCATCATCATCATCATCATCATCGTTTAACGTCCGCTTTCCATGGGTTGGACGATTTGACTGAGGACTGGTGAAACCGGATGGCAACACCAGGCTCCAATCTGATTTGGCAGAGTTTCTACAGCTGGATGCCCTTCCTAACGCCAGCCACTCAGAGAGTGTAGTGGGTGCTTTTACGTGTCACCCGCACGAAGGCCAGTCAGGCGGTACTGGCAACGGCCACGCTCAAAATGGTGCATTTTATGTGCCACCCGCACAAGAGCCAGTCCAGGGGCACTGGCAACGATCTCGCTCGAAAATCCTTACACATGTCACGGGCACAAGTGCCAGAAAGGCGACGCTGGGCACAGGTGCTATCCCGATTTCGCTTTCGCTTGCCTCAATAAGTCTTCCAAGCTGAGTTTCGTGTCCAATGAAGGAGACGACGTTGGCACGGGTGCCAGTCGTCGAATTTAGTTCGATTTCACATGCCTCAACAAGTCTTCGCAAGCAGAGTTTAGTGTCCAATGTAGGAAAGGTACGTATAAGTGGGCTGGCTAGACCCCTGGCAGAGGCCTTGGATTTAGGTCTCACTTGGTTTGCCGGGTCTTCTCACGCACATATATATATATATGTGTGTGTGTGTATATGTATGTATGTATATGTATATATGTCTAAAATATAATTAAGATTCCGTTGAATTAGGTACTTAAATTGAGGCACCTTGCTAGGTCAGTATAATCTGCACACCCAAACAAGATTAATTGAATATCAAGACTCCATGCAGCGGGTGTTTGTACCTGATATTCTTGCCATGTGTGCAGACATTATTCCTGCCGTGTGTGCCAAGATTATTTTCTAAACTCATTCTGCCACAGATACGACAAAAGAAACAATGTAAATATTTTGAGTTCCATTATTGATGTAAATATGTTAAAGAAATGGTTGTGTTCTTTATGTTTGAAGTCTATGTGGTTATCTGACGAGAACGGTTTCTTTCAAATGATTTACTGCTTTCATTAATCAATTAAAGGAGCCGCTTGAAATGGGTGTAATGAATTGACCCCTGTACATCTTTGCTACTCTGTCCTTGTTTTCTTTGTATCGTCTATCTGGAAGTTTTGTTGTCCCTTTCTTGTATCACCTAACTGTCTGGATACTTTGCGTTCTTCTCCCATTCTGTATTATATATATATATATATATATATATATATATATATATATATATATATATATATATATATATATATATATATATATATATATATGTGTGTGTGTGTGTGTGTGTGTGTATGTATGTATTATGTATGTATGTATACGGTTTAAAAAAAAAAAGAACAATGCAAGGGAAATAACTCGTAACGATTTCGTACCATTAAAAGCAGAGATAAAATAAGTTGTTACATAATTATGAAGTAAGGTATTTTAAAGACTACCTACAATAACCAAGTATATCTAAACACACATTTAATTCATTATAATTTTCAAATAACGTCAATAATATACCTTTTTTTAATTCAAAACTGACAGTGCAGTTTTTAAACACAACTGATCCTGTTTCCATTCAAAAAAGTAATAATCTCCCCCCCCCCCACCAAAAAAAAACAGAGAATAAGTCTCGAAACAATGCTTTTAATGGATGAGATTCATCATCATCATCATCATCATCATCATCGTTTAACGTCCGCTTTCCATGCTAGCATGGGTTGGACGATTTGACTGAGGACTGGTGAACCAGATGGCTACACCAGGCTCCAATCTGATTTGGCAGAGTTTCTACAGCTGGATGCCCTTCCTAACGCCAACCACTCCGGAAAAAGTATTCTCCCTAAAGAAATTCTTGGTCAGAGCGAAATAAGTCGTAAGGTTGATGACAAAAGCGTCTAGGAATAATACGATTTTGTTTAAATCTCTGCTTTTAATGACACTAATCAGTTCAAGTCTTGCTCTTTTATTTTCTTTTACATTTATGTATGCATACAAAAAAGCTTGTATGTATATGTGTGTCTGTGTGTTTATTTATGTGTGTGTGCATGTATACATAGTCAATATATATTATATGTTTTTCATATATAAAAAATATATGCAAAATATATATTATATGCTTTTCATATATAAACATATATGCTTTCGTACATACCATATTGCATTATAAAAATCATGTCTGTTTTCATTTCATACTAAACATCTACCATTCAGACAACAGTGAAATCATTGACCAATCGTAATCCTTTATAATTCCATACCAACCAACCAACCAACCAGCCAGTCAACCAGCAGTTGATGTGAAATTCAGAAATTTTTATTGTATATTCTTTATGTATGAAATTCTTATGTTCTATTTTTTTTTTTTTCATAATCATCTGAAGATCAGCATCAAGAAACTCAGAACAACGTTCAGCTTCCAATAAATTCTATCACTCTTCTTTAAATATTAGGTACTCTTTTCACTTTCTGTTTCTTACTCTCATGTCTATGAACTAACATATCACTATTCATAGTTCATAGCAGAGTTAAAAAGTTAACCAATCTTTGGACAATATAAGACTAGCAAAGATTGATAAGGTTTTTGACTCTGTTGTCATAAAACTATTAGTAATGGTTTGTTAATTTGTACACTGATTATCTCACTACACACACACACACACACATATATATATATATATATATAGGGCAGGGAATCGTCAATTAGTAATAAAATTAATAATTAACAATTTTGCCGAGTAGCTCAGTATGAAAAAACCTTTATCGGTAAAACCATTTATAATCATAAATATACAGGGATTAGCAGGAGTTGCTTCTCCAACATACTGAGAATTCAGAAATAGCAGTCAAAGAACTACTGATTCCAAACTACAATTTTTTTCTCTAACGGATGGCGGTATTTATGGCACACACAGAACAAGAAACAGAAGAGAAGAGCAAAAACAAACCTGCCTTTAGTTAATTGGGTACGACGTTTCACGGTTAAGGGTATGAAGTTACCCTATTCCGATCTTCAGCCTCAATATTCGAATAAATTTGGAAGTGTCTAAACTTCTCCGTTAGAGAAAAAATTTGTAGTTTGGAATCAGTAGTTCTTTGACTGCTATTTCTGAATCCTCAGTATGTTGGAGAAGCAACTCCTGCTAATCCCTGTATATTTATGATTATATATATATATATATATATATATATATATATATATATATATATATTTGTGTGTGTGTGTTGTATAACAGCAAAAAAAAAAGCATATGTGAGAGGCAATGAATTTTAATATTTCTGTAGAATCTACAGGTTTCATAATTTACTCTGAGTTAAACTATTAACTTTGATGCAGAAATATATATACAATATATATGAACATACATTATACAATACAATCATATAGTAAAACAATGATGTACAAAAGAGAGAAAATTCATCTTCAGACTGCACTTTGGATATATTAGTTATGCCTCTTTAAATCCAGTCTCTTCTATCTTATATTTCCACTATTATTTCAATAACTTGTGATACCAGATATTCTAGTTATTGTAAAATAATTGTATATATATAAAGCTCTGATAAAATACAAAGAAATGGGAGAATATATATATATGTATATTAATTTAAATGAGCACTTATGCACATGCGTTGGCATATTGTTCAGATTTCAAAAATCGAACATAGGGATCTCGTTGCATGAAGTCATAGATTTCCTTTTGGGCATCATCAAAGACGTTTCTATGAGCATTTGCTTCAACAGCCTTTACTGTTCTCTCTCTGTTTGGGGCCTTAAGATTTACCTGAAAATGTAAAAAGAAAGAGAAGATAAAAATAGTCTGGAATTTGAAGAGGCAGTTTAGTCAATTTTATCTACATCAATATTTGACTTATATTTTATCATCCCCCAAAAGAATAAAAGCCAAACTTTATCATCATTATTTAATGTCTATTTTCCATGCTGGTATGGGTCAGATAGTTTGACAGGAGTTGGCAAGCCAGAAAACTGCACCAGGCTCCGTTGTCTGCTTTGATATGGTTTCTACAGGTGGGTGCCTTTCCTAACTCCAACCACTTTACAGAATGTACAGGTTGCTTTTTATGTGGTGGCAACACAGGTGCTTTTTATGTAGCACCAGCATCAGTGGGGTTACCAAGTAACTTGCAAGACAAAGACGTTCTCAGCTGGGAGAGGGAGTGGTATGTGGGAGGTGGCAGTGTGCAGGTTGAGAGATTAAATCTTAATAGAGGGACAGAGATAAGTGTCTTCTTAAGGAAATTGCTAAACATTGTAAAACATTTTATCCAATACTCTACAATTATGCTAATCTAGCCATTTCTTTTATCTTTCTTCTACTTGTTTCAGTCATTTGACTGTGGCCATGCTGGGGCACCACCTTGAAGAAGTTTTGGTTGAATGAATTGATCCCAGTACTTAATTGTTTTTAATGCCGGATACTTACTTATTCTATTGGTCTCTTTTGCTGAACCACTAAGTCACAGGGACATAAACGCATTTACATTGGTTGTCAAGCAGAGGTGGAAACAACCACAGACACACTGACATACACACACACACACACACACACGATGGGCTCCTTACAGTTTCGGTCTATGAAATTCTCTCACAAGGCTGGTTGGCCCAAGGCTATATAATAGAAGACACTTACCCATGCAGTGGGACTGAACTCAGAACCATGTGGCTGGGAAGCAAACTTCTTACCACACAGCCACACCTGCACCATACTGAATACTTTTTTTCAACTTTTATTTGTATTTCTTTTTCTTTTTCTCCCACTACTATAATGGCTTCTGCTCCTTTGTACTGGCTGGGCTGATGATGTCCCCTCAATCCTGGCACTACCATCATACTCATCTCTCCTCTTCCCATCATCTTTGTTATGTCCAACCACTCCCAGGCCTCACACTAATCATTACACCCAGTCCTTCCTTCCCAGGATGCCATCCCTCTGGAATTCTCTCCCTGTTCCTCCCTTTTTTTAGGTGTTGAATCACAAAGGTTCAAGAGGAACATTAATAATATCACTCTGACTGATCTGGGAGGATTTGCAATGGTCAGGAGAGGGTGGGGGTCTGCCTTTTCATGTACATAGAGCAACTGCAAAGAGACTTCCTTACTGGCTCTCCAGGCAGGTATGGCACATTTTGGCACAGTCGTTTTCATGCCATCAATTTGGCATTGCTAATTCAAGGCTGACTTATTTGACATCAGATATCTTAATGTTTCTCTCCCTTCCCCTCTCTTTCCCTTGCTTTTTCCCTCCTTCTCTTTCCTTCGCTTCATCCCTCCCCCTCTCTCCCTCCCCATCTCTCCCTCCCCATCTCTCCCTCCCCATCTCTCCCTCCCCATCTCTCCCTCCCCCTCCCCTCCCCTCCCCTCCCCCTCTCCCCTCCCCCTCTCCCCTCCCCTCTCCCCTCCCCTCTCCCCTCCCCCCTCCCCCTCCCCTCTCTCCCTCTCCCTCCCCATCGCTCCCCCTCTCTCTCCCCCTCCCCCTCCCTCTCCCTCCCCGCTCTCCCCCTCTCCCTCCCCTCCCCCTCTCTCCCTCCCCCTCCATCCTCTCTATGTGTGTGAGTATATTTTTCTTTATATGTACAAGAAGGAAAGTGTTTATGTCAATTAATAAATTAATGAATTGAAAGTACTTAATTTCAATTAATAAACTATAGTCTCTCACTTTTTCTGTCTGTGTGTGCACGTGTGTGTGTATTTGTGTATGTGTAGATGTTTGCCTTCAGTGCCAAAAAGTACTGTTACCAAAACTGGCTGAATGTCCAGTCAGTAGCGCCAGATCATCAACATCCAAACAGCTGTACCCAATTGTCTCATTCCGACCCAGTCAATTGTGATAGACTTCAAATAGTTCCTGCTCATAGCATACAATATCACTACTTGACAATAATCACTTTTTAAACTTTACCACCATCTTATTTCCTGCTATACTTTATATTAGATTAGACAAAGATGAAGTAAAATTATCCATTTTGATAAATATGTGGTCGATGCCAGTGCTGCCTGACTGGCACCCATGCTGGTGGCACATAAAAAGCACCATCCGAGAATGGTCAATGCCAGTGCCGCCTGACTGACTCCCGTGCTGATGGCATGTAAAACGCACCCACTACACTCTCGGAGTGGTTGGTGTTAGGAAGGGCATCCAGCAGTAAAAGTCTTGCCAGATCAGATTGGAGCCGGATACAGCCTCCTGGCTTGCCAGTCCTCAGTCAAACCATTCAACCCATGCCATCATGGAAAACGGATGTTAAACAATGATGATGATGATGATGATGATAAATAATTAATGATTTACAAGGGTTGTTAAGGTTTTGCATTTATAACCACAAAATCATGGTTTCAATTCCTGGACCAAGTGATGCATTATGTTCTTGAGCAAAACACTTCATTTTATATGGATTCTACTCAGCTGTAAAATAGTAACCCTAAAATGGACTGGTGTCCTGTTCAGGGGAAATATTGTGATCTTGGTTACTTCCTTTGATATGGCTGAACAACCAATTTTAATTAGTCAGGATTCACAGTACAAGTTGTCCTATTGATCCTTTTGATTGCTGAATATGAAATGTGGCTCTTGTGACCTCTGTCCAGGTAATTTTTTGAGTCACCCTCTTACCCTTGTATGCCAATCCGGTCACTTATACGCCATAGAAACTGGATAATTGGTCCTATAAGGTCAAGGGCTTGAGAAAGCTATGTCCAGGGGCTTACTTTACTTACAAGAGCTTCTAACAGAAAGTTAACTACAAAAATACTTACAGCACGGGTGGCCTTTTTAGAAACATAGGTTTTCACAATAATACCAGCTTGCTTTGTGAGTTCATCCTCGTCTAAATTCTCTCGAAAGTTCTCTACAGCAAGCCAAAAGTCCAGGTTCTCATCACAGAATTGGCTTTTCAGATATTGCTTAAACAGTTGCACACCATCTGGATATAAAAGAAAACAGTAAAATTGCAAACTGTATTTGATGACATAAAAGACACAGGAGCATATTAGACATACCCCAATTTCAGCAATGCATATTCAGGGAAAAAGGCACTTAATATTTTAAAGCTTATGGGAGACTCTACTTTGTAAATAGGACCAAGAGTGATTTTAGAGAAAAAAGTGCATACAATGCTATCAAGTATGGTACATACCAGATGCATTAACCCTTCACTAATTAATCACGCAATTGTTGTAAACAAGTGTAAATGGATATAATGAGTTGAAGATAAACAAAGAGTATGTTCTTATATATAAAAATGTCTACCGTAAATCCTTGAGTATAGTCCGCCCTTAAGTATAATACGCAGGGTATTTTTAGGGAGCTGTACCTCTGAAAAACCTAAACCTTGTGTATAATATGCACCCCTTCTCTAACTGTCCAACCTTTGTTCAACTTTTGTATAATTTCTGTATAATATTGATATGATGTGCCAAATTTGGTAGGGTGGACCCCCAAAGTAGAAACAGCTGTAAGAGTATAGTATTATTCACTCATTTATTCCTATTCATTTACTTTTTTATTTACTTATTTTTTATTTTTTATTTACACATGATTGTGATTAATTAATAGATCCAATGGATGTTTGCAGGCTGATGTTTGTTAATTAATTATCTTCTCCATTTTCTTCTTTGCCCTATATATGTGTATATATATATATATATATATATATACTCTTTTACTCTTTTACTTGTTTCAGTCATTTGACTGTGGCCATGCTGGAGCACTGCCTTTAGTAGAAGAAATCGACTCCAGGACTTATCCTTTGTAAGCCTAGTACTTATTCTATCAGTCTCTCTTTTGCTGAACCACTAAGTTACAGGGACGTAAACACACCAGCATCGGTTGTCAAGCGATGTTGGGGGACAAACACAGACACACAAACATATACAAACACATACATATATATATATATATATATATATATATATATATATATATATATATATATATATATATATATACATATATACGAAGGGCTTCTTTCAGTTTCCGTCTACCAAATCCACTCACAAGGCTTTGGTCGGCCCGAGGCTATAGTAGAAGACACTTGCTCAAGGTTCCACGCAGTGGGACTGAACCCAGATCAATGTGGTTGGTAAGCAAGCTACTTACCATGCAGCCACTCCTGCATCTATATACTTATATATACATACACATAACTATATATATATATATATATATATATATATATATATACATATACACACACTTTATTAAAAAAGCAGCTAAAATATCACAAAAACTGTTACTCAGAGTTTCTCGTTCCCATTCATTGGACAGTTTTGTTTAGAATGGAACAAAATAAGGTTATATACATAAATATACAATTACTTTGATAGATTTATACCAAATTATACCAAATTTAGATCCAGTAGGTGGTTTTGGAGCAATGGCTCCGATTATAGCAATTGGTATTTAAACACCCTACTGAATCTAAATTTGGCTTATATTTTGCCTGTAAAGGGGTAAACTTACTAGCCACCTTATTATTATCATTAATAACAGTAATAGTACTTCTTTATTTAAATAGATATATATATTGATGAGAACCCAAGAAGGTTCAAAAACCGATTAAAGTTATTCATAATTTTTTTCAGTCTGCGGAGAAATGGCTAAAATCTTCCTTGCTTATAATTATACCATATGTTACATATTCATTATGTCATACTTTGATACTGTGTGGACTAAGATCCCCGTTGACAGGCTGCTGGTATTTATAGTGTTAAACACTTTCGGTATACAAATTAGGGACTCCTTCATATGATGACACCGACACCGCCAACATATCTGAGTACAGTGTGTCTTGTTACTCCCTTCCCCCACATATACATACTAAGAGAAACAAAAGATAAAAATCATCATCATCATCATCATCATCATCATCATTTAGCATCCGTTGTCCATGCTGGTATGGGTTGGACGGTTTGACTGGGCTGGCACACTGGAAAGCTGCACCACACTCCAGTCTGATTTGGCATGGTTTTATAAAGCTGGATGCCCTTCCTAACGCCAACCTCTCTGAGAGTGTAGTGGGTGCTTTTATGTGCCACCAGCACATGTGCCATTTGTGTAACACTGGGGTGCTTTTACGCACCACCAGCACAAGTACCAATTTGTGTGACACCAGTATCTGCCACAACTATGATTTTGCTTGGCTTGATGGGTCTTCTCAAGCACGACAGAATGCCAAAGATCTCAGTCATAGCCTCTGTGAGGCCCAACACTCAAAAGGAACTCAGCCACTTTACCTCTGTGACGCCCAAGGTTCGAAAGGTGTTCTTTACATGCCACCAGCATGGGTGCACTAAAAACAACTGAATAAAATACCGAAATATGTTGTCCCCTTACCTTCACTTCTGATGAGAAACTCAAATGACTGACCCCATGATTTTGGATTGGACATCTTGGAATTGTTTCAGGCAGGAAAGAATAATCTGGAAAAGAGAAAGGAAAGATTTCTTGAACCCTTTAGCATTTGGATGACTTTGTCAAATGTGAAGCTTATATATTCACCTTGTTTTGAATTAATAATGCATCAGCTTGTAGATTTGAGGTTTCAATGATGTGACTGTTTATTTTTAGAATGACATTGTAGGATAGGTTTGAAAGACTGGATGTGGCAGTTCGAATGTAAAGCAAGTAGAATATTTAAGATGGATACAGCTGGCTTAAAGGCTAAAGGGATAAATCACAGAGAAATAGAGAAGAGAACATCATTTAACCTCTGTTTTCTGTGCTGGTATGGGTTGGATGGCTTGACAGGAGTTGGTAAGCTGGAGAGCTGCACCAAGCTTCAGTTGTTTGCTTTGGCAGGGTTTCTGTAGCTGGATGCCCTTCCCAACATCAAACGCTTTACAGAGTGTTCTGGGTGCTTTTTACATGGCACCAGCATGGGAATATATATAGAAACTATATAAAAATGAAATTGAGAGAATGCATAGAGAAGGGAAGAGATTGTACCCAGAATACATTATCATTGTTTAATGTCCATCTTCCATGTATGCATGGGTAGGACTGTTGACAGGAGCCAGCCAAGTTGAAAACTACCCCAAGCTACTGTGTCTGTTTTGGCAGGGTTTCTAAAGCTGGATGCCCTTCCTAACACCAACCACTCTGCAGAGTGGCCTCAGTGCTTTTTATGTGGCACTAGCACAGGTGAGGTTAGTTTTAGCATGATTTTTATACCTACAATTAAAAAAAATCTCATTATGGAGAAACCACAAGCCAGAAAGCTACAACCATGAGGAGTCTGATTGTTGAGTTTGATTTCAAAAACATGACAGCTAGCTGTAAGCTTAATGATTCTGTTACATTGGCCATACAAATATGACACTTTCCTGTTGGTTCACTATGAATTCATAATGAGGTCAGGTCAGATGCAGAGGCATGCACTGTTGCAGCGCATTGCTGCATTCACCGTTTGTTGATATTTTCCTGGATCCACCCAGACGGTCTGTTGAGCAGAGTTCCAGTCAGTCCCCATCTCCATGTGATACCTTCTCATCTTCTGTAACTATGTGGCATGACGTCAACCAACACAATTTGGGAGCACTCGTTCAGACTATTTAGCCATGTTGCCCAGTTTTCTGAGTTAGACCCTGCTTAGCCAGATGAGTTGGGAGCCTGTGATAGTCAACCCTAATGGGCATTTGCAATAAATATGCACCCTCCACCTAGATCATAATTTTGACTGCTTCCTTTCTATCAGACATCCAAAAAGCGGGAGGGAAGTCAAAAAATTAAAGACCTTAGAGTTAATATTGCAAACAGACACTTACGGCCAGAAGAAATCACAACACTTAACCAGCATTTACAAATGTGTTGAAATGCTGGCGTTCAAAAACTAGCAACATAAAGAACATTGATATATAACTCTTATGGGCATGCACACATGCATACATACAAAACACACACACACACACACACACACACACACACACACACACACACACACACACACACACACACACACATTCTTAAACAAGAATATTATTGACAAAGTTTCAGCTAGCTAAGTCATAATCACTCAGGAAAAAAGAACAAAAACATTATGTCCCTTTTTCCATTAGCTGGCTTCGAAACAGTGTTGTAGTTGTTCAGGCCAGTGGTGTTTCCATTGTCTTGTAAAGGAGCACGATTGTTTATGGCCGTAGGCACTTGATCTCACACAGAGTTTAAAGAAGATAAAAACAATGACAGAGTAACCCAGTTTTGGGAAGGAAAACACGCACTGTTACGTGCAGTATGCCTCTCTTTCTGGCTGGATGGCCTCATATATATACAGGTACCGCTGAGTTGCAGTCGGAGGGAGAGAGACAGATAGGGACAGACGGGGTCTGGTCTGACAGACAAACGGGCAGAGAGAGAGATACACGGAGCGAGAGACGGGAACTGTAGCAAATTGGTAAGTGATGTATTGGGATACTGCGTTTAGCCAGGTTTTGTCGAAGTTGCAGAGAAAAAACAGGAAAAGAACTTTGTTGCCGGTAAATGTTTTTATGTTTTAAAAGAAAACGTACTTTGTGTTGTTAAATGTGTTATTTTTTTAAAGAAAAGATAGAGAAGAACTTTGAATTGTTAACTGGGTGGACATTGGAATTAGACACTGAGGGAAAATGGCTGTAACTTTTTTATTTTTTAATTTTGGCGATTTTCGTTTTCGATAATGTGTTCTATATGTCACGGTCAAGCGATTCCCCCTAAAAAAATTTTTGGACCCCCCCCTTTCCCTACACCCCCACCCCACACTTGATATGCTAGAAATAACAGCTAAACGCGGACAATCCAAATTTTTTTAGGGGGAATCGCATGACCGTGACATATAGAACACATTATCGAAAACGAAAATCGCCAATTTTGGACCCCCTCCCCCTCCCCCACACACGGGGGGGGGGGGTTGGCGATTTTCATTTTTGACATTGTGTTCTGCATGTCACGCTTTTTACCAGAGAACATATATTCGAAAACGAACAATACAAAATAAGAAAAAAATAGAAAGCCTGTAACAAAATTCGAAAGCAATTCCGATTCTGAAAAAAAATTGTTTGAAAAATTTCAATTCTCCCCACCACCAAGCAGGCTATTTACATGCTAGAAATAACAGCCAAATCTGGTTAGGGTTAGGGTCAGGGTTAGGGTTAGGGTTAGGGTTAGGTTTACCCTAACCCTAACTCAAAACCTAACCCTAACCCCGACCCTAACCCTAACCCTAACCCCGTTTGCCAAAGCACATTTTTTCCTTCATATTTATTTCATATAAGGTGCACTTCAACTACTACACTATTTTTTTTTCACTTTTTCCACCTTGTGCGGATCTACATAAAAACCGGGGGGGGGGGGGGGAAACGAAATTTTGAATTTGAGATTTTTGAAAATTTTTTTTTCAGAATCGGAATCTCCATAGCCTAAAACGTGGGATTCCGTAAAAAAAATAAATAAGTGGGGGGGGGGGGAAGGTTCAGATTACATATAGTCCATCTGGACCAATGCAAGATTTGGATTGTCCGCGTTTAGCTGTTATTTCTAGCATATCAAGTTTCGTGGTGGGGACTCCACATGTGATCCTTTTACTGTTTCAATATAAATGTAAGCCGTTCATTTTCACATCTAAGTTACGAGAAGGCTATTCGTACGACCTGGACATGTAGAACACAATGTCAAAAATGAAAATCGCAAAAAAAAAAAAAAATCACCCCCCCCCCCCCCGTGTGTGGGGGGGGGGAGGGGTGTCCCAAATTTTTTTTTAGGGGGAATCGCATGACCGTGACATAGAACACATTATCGAAAACGAAAATCGCCAAAATTAAAAAATAAAAAAGTTACAGCCATTTTCCCTCAGTGTCTAAATTCCAATGTCCACCGTTAACTGTGTTTTAAAAGAAAAGAAAGAGAAAAAGAGAAGGACTGTGTTGTTAAATGTTTTAGAAAAAAAAAAAAAAAAGAAAGAACAAAGGAAAAGAACTGTGTTATAAATGTTTGAAGAAAAAGAAGAGAACTGTGTTATAAATCTTTGAAAAAAAAAGGGCGATCTTTCGATACCAAGATCTGTGTTATTAAATGTTTGAAAAGAAAAGGAGAAAAAAGAAAAGAACTTTCGTGTTGTTAAATGCTTTTGAAAGAAAAGAAAATTTTGTGATGTTAAATGTTTGAAAAGAAAAGGAAACAAAGAAAAGAACTTTCGTGTTGTTAAATATTAAATGTGTTTTTTTAAGAAACGGGGGGGGGGGGGGAAGAACTTTCCAAAAGAACTGTCGTTGTTGAATGTTTAAAAAAAAAAAATTATTTGACTACGCAATGTTTTGTGCGTGTTTTTGTTGTTGTTGGCGGCTCTACTGGCTTCGTTTCGCTGCTTCACTCTCCGGTGACGGTTTCTGATTTGCCGAGCGTTGTCGCACGTGATCTTCTCTGGGCCAGCAATCTGCAGGCTGTTTGTGTGGGCACCCATGGTGGCATCGGAAGTCCGCGTGCAGCGCAATAATATATACGAAACAGACACAGAAGTCTAGTGCACGCTTCTGTCTGTCTGGTGCCTATCAAACCATCCTACCCATGCCAGCATGGAAGGTAGACGTTAAATGATAATGATGATCACACACACACACACACACACACACACACACACACACACACACACACACACACACACATACACACAGACACACACACACACACATTAACACATATGTGATACAAATAAGATAATTTATTTTCAAACTCACAAATACTGACAGGACAGCAGAGACGGGATAAAATACACACATTTCAGCACTTCTAAGGCAAACCAAAGGCCGACCAAAGCCTTGTGAGTGGATTTGGTAGACGGAAACTGAAAGAAGCCCGTCGTATATATGTATATATATATATGTATGTGTGTGTATATGTTTGTCCCCCCAACATCGCTTGACAACCGATGGTGGTGTATTTACGTCCCCGTAACTTAGCGGTTCGGCAAAAGAGACCGATAGAATAAGCACTAGGCTTCCTAAGAATAAGTCGTGGGGTTGATTTGCTTGACTAAAGGCGGTGCTCCAGCATGGCCGCAGTCAAATGACTGAATCAAGTAAAAGAGTAAAGAGAAAACTGACACAGAATGTCATGAACTCCTCATCAGTTGAGGGTCAAACACAATTTTGTGCCTTTAACGATATTACTGGTTTCAGCTGATGCCAGTGCCACTTTGACTGGCTTCTGTGCCAGTGGCATGTAAAAAGCACCATCTGATCGTGGTTGATGCCAGCTCCTCTGGCCCCTGTGCTGGTGGCATGTAAAGAGCACCCACTACACTCATGGATTGGTTGGTGTTAGGAAGGGCATCCAGCTGTAGAAACACTGCCAGATCAGATTGGAGCCTGGTGCAGCCTCTTGGTTTCCCAGACACCAGTCGAACTGTCCAACCCATGCTAGCATAGAAAACAGACATTAAATGATGAAGATGATAATGATTATGATGATGATGATGATGATGCCAGCAAGAAAAAAAGCTGCTGGGAAACGGGACAAAAACATAACAAGAATGGATAAACAATAAGTGAATAGACATGCAACACAAAAGTGGACATTTGAACATGAATAAATGTAGTTCAAGGCAGGACCGTTAATGAACGGCTGAGAGGACGAGGATGAGATAAATAAACAGGATACAGCCGTAGAGCCGGACAGAGATGAAAGTGTGGATAACGCTCAGAGGAAAACCCTAAAGGATTAGAAACAGAAGCACAACAGATAGCGAAACAATTTGAAGTGAGAGACCACAGAAAATATGACTGGTTGCTCAGCCATAATCTAGTTGATATCTTTTGAATTTTTAAAAAACTTTTATTTGTGAATGGGATATGCTTTCTTTTCCTTTTAAACAAATTTAAGCCCAAACACTCTGTGAAAACTGGCAAGCCACAACAACAATAGTAACAATAGTCCCATGAACTTCACATCACATGATTCTGAAATCTGCCACAAAAAAGAAAAAATCATGCAAACAACACAAGAACACAAAACGAGAAACGTGTTTCTTCTGCCTTGACCACATTTTTGATCTCTTCCTTTCCTTGAACACTGAAGCCAATAGAAAAATCTCAACCTCAAGATACTCAGTGACAGACAAAATTTAAAAAAAACATATATATCTTAGGGCTTGAAGGAATCCTTGTACTCACCAACATTTACATGTACCTCTACCAACACTCATTTCCCAGAATCTAGAAGCAGAGTAAAATGGTAACAATTCCAAAGCCCAACAAAGGCCCAAGTGAAGTAACCTAAACGAAGAACATCACAGAGATGCATTTTCCTCCTGTATACATCCTAAAAAATTCTGGAATGTTAATGTTGGATTTTCCTCAATCACACATTTCCCTCTCCAAATCCCAACATGGGTTCAGACCTGCACATAAACTATTTGCAAACCTGACATAGAAAACACACAATGCCTTTAATAACAAACAATACTGCAAGAGGGGTATGGGACGTTTTGGCACAGCTGTTTTGGTTCTGTCAGTTTGGCATCACTGATTCGATGCTAACCTATTTGACATCAGACGTTTTAATGTTTTCCTCATTTTGATCTCTCTGTTTATTTCTCTTTGTGTGAACGAGCAGAGGAAAGTGTTTATGTCAATTCTATGTGTATATTTCTAACTATGTGTGTGTGTGCATGCGTGTGTGTGTGTATTTGCTTTCAGTGCCAAAAAGTATAGTCACCAAAAGAGCCATGGCTAAAACGTCTAAGTTAGCCATGGCAAATTGTCAGCATCCAAACAGCTGTGTCCAATTGTCTCATTCTGCTCCTATATATATCATTCTTATTTCTTTACTGCCCACAAGGGGCTACACACAGAGGGGACAAACAAGGACAGACAAAGGGATTAAGTCGATTATATCGACCCCAGTGAGTTACTGGTACTTATTTAATTGACCCCGAAAAGATGAAAGGCAAAGTCGACCTCGGCGGATTTGAACTCAGAACGTAATGGCAGACGAAATACCGCTAAGCATTTCGCCCGGCGTGCTAACGTTCCTGCCAGCTTACTGCCTTTATATATATATATATATATATATATATATATATATATCATTCTACCAACCACATCAGCAAAGCTTTCAAATCCATTTTTTTTATCATCAAATTATGCACAATACACTCAACCCATCTTAAAAAAAAAACAACACAAAATGCTGACAAGCAAATTACTTAGGTCAACAAAGATGAAAAGTAAAATGGACCTGGGTGGAATTTGAACTTAGACCGTAAAGGGACAAAGCTAGATACTACTACTGCAAGTAATTTTTGTCTGACACTTTAACAATTCAACTCCGTCATTTTCTAATGATTAAATAATTAAAAAGAAGATTGATCCTTGGATATCATTTAGCACAGCTATTTATAGTGTTTAGTTAATCATTAGATTAATGAAGTCATCTAAAAGTAATAATCACACGTTAAGTGTTATGACAACAGTGAAGCTGAATGCACTTTTTAAATCCCTATTAGTTGTAAAGATAATCTGGTAATACACCTTATTGCTATGGAAGATGAAATAGTTGTGGTAGTAGATGAAGCAGTGGTGGTGGTGGTAGTAGTAGTAGTAGTAGTAGTAGTAGTAGTAGTAGTAGTAGTAGTAGTAATGGTGGTGGTGATGGTTGTAGTATTGTTGCTTTTGTGTAGCCCCAGGTCAGCCGTGATCAGACAGACTGATGGCATTTAGGTGCTCAGGTAAACGACTGGGTGCAACACATAAATCCATGCCCTTCTCCCTCTCTCCTTCTTCTTCCTCCTTCTCCTACTCCTGCTGCTGCTGCTGCTGCTGTTGTTTAGCCTAGTGTCAGCTGGAATTGAGTTAACCTATAATTCTAGTCATGGCCTATGTTCTAGTTGTGACAATCTCCTCTTTTTCTTTTTTTTTCTCCATGCATATCATACTCTAGAGCAGCATTTCTCAACCGGAGGTTCCCTGGAACTCTAGGGTTTCATAAAAGGTTATTACTGCAAGAAAGAGTAAGATAAGCTAATGCTAATTTCATAATATATAATTATACACATACAAATATATAATTATATATATTATATATTTATTTATATAATTATGGATATCATATATAAATGTTTATATAATTATATATATATATATATATATATATATATATATATATATATAGCACCGCTTGACTGGCATCCGTGCTAGTGGATGGCGTTAAAAGCACCATCCGAGTGTGATCATTGCCAGGGCCACTGACTGGCTCCTGTGCCGGTGGCACGTAAAAAGTACCATTTGATCGTTACCAGCGTCACCTTACTGGCACTTGTGCCGGTGGCACATGAAAGACAGCATTCGAGCGAGGTCGTTACCAGTGCCGCTGGACTGGCTCTTGTGCAGGTGGCATGTAAAAAACACCTTTTGAGCATGGCTGTTGCCAGTACCGCTTGACTGGCCCTTGTGCCGGTGGCATGTAAAAGCACCCACTACACTCTCAGAGTGGTTGGTCTTAGGAAGGGCATCCAACTGTAGAAACTCTGCCAGATCAGTCCAACCCATGCCAGCATGGAAAGTGGACGTTAAACGATGGTGATGGTGATGATATATATATATATATATATATATATATATATATATATATATATATATATATATTTGTTATTTTTTTAAACCTGGTTCTTATTCTATCAGTCTCTTTTTGGTGAACTACTAAGTTATGATGACATAAACAAATGGTGGGGTGGAGGACAATACAAACATACGATGTACACACAGTTTCCATCTACCAAATCCACTCACAAGGATTTGGTCAGGCTGAGGCTATAGTAGAAGACATTTGCCCAAGGTTCCATGCAGTGGGACTGAACCAGAAACCATGTGGTTGGGAAGTAAAGTTCTTACCACTCAATACACTACATATACATGAGTCCCATATTTGATGGTAAAAAAGACACACAAACATATTAGATGCACACCAATTTCGGCAATGCATATCCAGGAAAAGTTGTTTTTAGTGCAATAAAGCATATATTCCTTTCTACTGGAGGCACAAGGCCTGAAATTCTGAGGGAGGGGACTAGTTGATTGCATCAACTTCAGTTTTCCACTGGTACTTAATTTATTGACCCCAAAAGGATGAAAGGCAAAGTTGACCTTGGTGGAATTTGAACTCAGAACATAGTGATGGGTGAAATACCGCTAAGCATTTTGGTCCAGCGCATTAACGATTCTGCCAGCTCGGTGCCTTGCAATAAAGCATATATTAAACATAGCAAAATATGGTCAAGATTGGAATGTTTTTGATCACAGATCTGCTTAATCCTGGCTGGTCTGGGGCTAACCATCAAATCAATGACTACAACAACAATAGTGTCTTAGGCTAATGTAAGAAAATCAACACCTTGTGGTGAAATGGTTGACTGAATAGAATATTGGGTTAAAGTCTCTGAAATTTAATGCTCTCACCCAAAACAAAACCACTTGATTAACCATTTAGCATTTAAACTGACCATATCCAGCCAAAATATTCTGTTTTATATTCAAACTGGTCAGATCCAGCCTCTCATACCTACCCTACAAATAAGCAATCACATCTTTGAAATCTCAAAGCTATGAGAGAATGCATGATTAATTCAAAACAATGTGAATAATTAAGCATTACATTTGACAGAGTAATCCAACTGCTAAAGGGTTAATTGGCAAACACTCATTAAAACAAAACAATACTATTAATTGTTTTAATTAATACAACATGCTGTATGCCTCTCTCTGGTTCTCCTCCAAATAAAAATGGCCAATGTTCGTCTGAAACAGCATGTATGCTGCCTTAACCTAGGTCCATTTTGGTTCAACAATTTCTCATACTTTTATTATTTTTATTGTCTCCTGTCTTTTACAAAATACTTTGATCAGGCATCTGCCTTCAAAACGGTAGCACAGCAGCTAGAGTGTGTGCCATCAGCGGCAGTTTTTGCATTTGTTGTCTCCTGCCATTCTGATCTTTATACAGGCTTATGGAACCCAAAAGTAGATTAAAAAATGCTTTCACCATAGAAGCATCGTCCAGGGTGGGCTACTGCCATCTCTCCCTCCCTAGCTAGCTACGCTACTGTTCTAGATACCTGCTCTGATAATTGGAAGTGATTTGATCAGTGAATCCTGTGATGGTCAACAATCAATAGCATGACGAACTGCTATGGATCACATTATTCCAAAGTATGTATGTGACTGGGGACCATTTGTGAACTTGTATTCCCACTGAATCTCCAAACATGAGCTCCACACCTTAACAACAAATGACTACAGTTATAGCTTCTGTGCTATTGAATGCATTTGCTCGCCAGTGGGGAATTTGTCAATTTTGCAAGTTGGATTTTTGGGTTGCAGGCAGAAGCCTTTTTTTTGCCTGCTGGAATGTTACGGTCAACTGTTGGATGTGGTCAGCATTCAACAGGAACATGGTGAACTCACTGGTCAGAGCTAGCTCATCCTACTCCAAAATGAATGAAGCCACGAGTCACATGGAGGAAGCAGTACACTTGAAACCCTCTGTGACTTTATAACTGCTCACAATTTCCTACGTACATCAATTCCCAGAAATTCAAGCCAGACATAAAAAGAAATTGATCTCACCGATCTGGGGAAGGCCACTAAAAGCTATTGGACATTGGCATTCCTTTCACTAAAAAACAAACAAAATATAAAAAGAGTCACAAGCTTATTGACCTGCTGGGCTCTTTGTCTCTTTTTTGGTGAAGACTCAAATGTCCACTGTACATTGGGACCAGCAGGAAGGAAAAGGCAGGATGGCCATGGAGGGAATGCTTTTGATTAAGAGTTTAAACAGCAACAGCAGCAACCACTACTACAACTACTGCAACCACATGACTGCTCCCCCCCCCCACTTACTACTACTACTACTACTACTACTGCTGCTGCTGCTGCTGCTGCTGCTGCTGCTGCTGTCACCCACCACCACCACCACCAACAGCAGCAGTAACATTACAAGTCAAGTATGGAGCCCTTACGTGGTTATTTGAATTGCTAGAAATAGCAGCCTAATCTCCAAAATTTGGTCCTGCATATCGGTAAAAAGACGAGATGATCAAGGCTGGAGTATCTTTAACCATAGGTTTACTCTATCAACAACAAGAGTAGTAACTGTAATACTAGCTACAACATCTACAGCAGTTTTAACAATGAGGAAGAGAATGAAAACGAGATATTGCAAGACAAAGTGACTCTACGCAATCACACAACTCACTAAAAATAGCAGTCAAATCTCCCTCAACCCACATCCTACGATCTTACATCAGGGGACTTCTGAAAGGTATTTGTAGAAAATTTCATTAAGAAACAATCAATTTTCTGAAAGTTATGCACAAATAAAGCCAGCTTGCCTCTTTCCCCATCCCTTGGAAACTTTTTCACATTTAATTCTGATGTAGTTGGAATCTACAGTATCTGAAGTGAATATATAGAAAAATTCCTTAAAAATATGCATTTTTCTGCAAGTTATGAGGAAACAAAGTCAGGGAGGCACACTTGTGTAGAAATGCCAGAAAATAAAGACAGGATGCCTTTAATCATAAGTCTGAAAGGTCACAACTCCCCTTTAATGAGCAACAAACACAATAACAATGTCAATGATGACAACCACAATATGAATAACCACGAGGCCACAAGGGAACGTCTATGCAGTCGTTCAACCTACTTGAAATGGCACCCAAATTTCCTCAAAGTAGGAAGTAAACATTTAACGATGTAGTCTGAAATAGAGAAAAAGATGAGGTGGCTAAAACTAGACCAGGGGTTTTCAAACTTTTTGACTTGCGGACCCCTTTATATTTCAGGCTTTACCTTATAAACGCTTATGAAATTTATACATAAATATTTGCTTAAAATAACATATATTTTTACATTTATTTATTTAACAGTATTTAACAAATAGGTTTATTGTCAATTAAAAGATTTCGATTAAAAACCATATATAAAATCAAATTGCCCATAAAAAGTATTTGCTGTCCACGGACCCCCTGTGGTCTGCGGACCACGGTTTGAAAACCCCTGGTCTATGCAGTCGTTCAACCTACTTGAAATGGCACCCAAACTTCCTCAAAATAGGAAGTAAACATTTAACAATGAAGTCTGAAATAGAGAAAAAGATGAGGTGGCTAAAACTAGAATACTTCAATCATAAATCCTTGTTCATTGAGTGATTTGGTGCCTTTGACCATTAGTTAATTTGACCTACGGCTAAACAACAATTAACAACATCGACAACAATAGTTTAATATTGTCTGACAATTTCGTGAAAGAGAAACTGTTAAAAAAAATGTCAACTTACTGCAGATTGTTGTGGAAGAAGGTTGTTCAGTTTCTCTGGCAAGAATGAGGTTTTCTGTCTGTGGTTTGGTGTGGACAGTGTGATTTGATTAATAATAAAACTCCATCTCATTTGTGCCTCAGGTCATGTTTTATACACTATAAATCACCAAAGATTAGAGCGTTAGATAATCTACTCTAAATGGATTATGAGTAAAACGAAAAAAAAAAAGAAGAAAGAACTTAATTCCAGCAGAAAGGTTAGAGTTAGGATGGAAAGGAAAAGAATTAAAATCTGCTGTTTTTGTTATTTTTTATTTATTTGTGTGAATTTAATTGGAGTTGGTTAGCATGCTAGAAATAGCAGGGATCACGTGAGTATATTCTAAGGTTTATCGCATACCAAACGGCCATACCAACAAGTTCATCTCTGATCCCACACCTCATTTTTTCCACACTAAATTCCAATATTATCGCAATCTCTGCCATCTGAAAGATATGTAGAAAATTTTGTTAAAAAAGTATTCGTTTTCCAGAAAGTTATGAGGAAACAAAGTCAAAATGACATGCTTCTGTAGTTATACCTATTAATGTTTTTGTTATTGTTTTGTCCCAGATCAATCCTGATAGAGCAAACCTATGCTTAAAGACTCTCCAACCATGATTATCTCGTCTTTTTAAGGGTATGCAGGACTAATTAGTTAGGATGTAGAGAACCGAGTATTGGGGCATTTACGATTTACTCTTCCATAAATATGCTCCAGTGATAAACTGTCCTATGTGTATTTACTATATGAAGAATATACAGTCAAATGTGAGGTGGTATACTTAACAAAATAACTCTGAAATGATTTTTAACAATTGGAAATTTAAACTCATAAGAAGAAAATCATTAGTGTTAATGATAATTTTTGTTAAGGAAAGGAAGGGAGAAAACTTCGAAATTGAAATTGAATATAAATTAAATGGAGACAAGTAGTAAGGATTTGGAGTGTGTTAATTGGCTTCTTACTTTCAAATATAATATATAATATAGGGACAGAGGCAGAAGATCTTATAGCAAGAAAACTACTCCTAATGATCCAAATTTGTGAACAAATTTCAATTCTTGATGGATGTCTCTTCACATCTCTGATATCACTATTGACTTTGAAAATGAAGATATTATCCTTGTTACTTGTCAGAACGATATATATTTTATGCCTTGTGAAAATATGAATACTTTCAACAAACTGTCCGCTGATGGAGCTTGGCGTTCAAGATATAATTCAAAGCTGGTTGATGTAAATTATCTTGAGGTATATCACCATTTTGAATTTCTGTATCCAATTGACATTGATGGATCATGTCATAACTAGTGCTTATTTTATCAAACTGAAGCTTTAAATAAAATATCAATAATATATAGTAATGAATCACTAGACCATATACTTTACAATTATCGATCTTATGTTTACACAACCCTGGACTACTGCCAGTTGCATAACTGCTATTGACATCAACTTTTACTATGGACAAAATATGAAATTTATCACTGTATCTCCAAGTTTATTTACGTAAAACTTAAAAAATTTTATTACATATATGACATGTATGTATATGATATATGTGTATATAGTACAAAAGAAAGACAAAGAAAAAATAGCAGAAAAGGGAGAAAGAAAAGAAAGAAAACATCAATATTATACCAAGTACTTCAATTCGTCGCACACCACAAGATTCAACAGAACTTACTGAAGCAAGCTAGCATACTCACAGCATTACCATGGGTGATGGCAAGGTTAAGATGTTGGAAAAGCTAAGCACCCTCAAGGGCATCACCTAACATCTCAGTGAAGTGGCCCAGTCCCTCCTTAGTGGCCCAGTCCCTCCTTAGTGGCCCAGTCCCTCCAAACGTTTGAAATGTCACAGGTTGAAAGAGATAGTTCATTGTCAGGTCCCGGTACTTCAGGGTTTTGTTTCATTTAGCTACGGAAGCAGTGACCTTCCCATTTATTACCCCATCTAGGGTGTGGAAAGGGACAAAAGAGTCACAGACTGTGGCGACCCAGATGGGGCACCTACCTCTTACCCAGAGACAGAGGGTAAGACCATCTGATTTCTTCCCATTACTTCTGGATAATCTCACCGGCTCCAGAACTGAGGGGATATTAATCCAAGCCAGGGCCTGCTTAATGAATAAGTTTAGCTCGGTGTGGCGAGCAAAGTGACTAGCATTTAGGCAGCACAATATCAAATGATTTATTTTGTTCTTAAAGAAGTTTTCAAAAGAACTTTTCCATAGGTGCAGGAGTGGCTGTGTGGTAAGTAGCTTGCTTACCAACCACATGGTTCCGGGTTCAGTCCCACTGCGTGGCACCTTGGGCAAGTGTCTTCTACTATAGCCTCGGGCCGACCAAAGCCTTGTGAGTGGATTTGGTAGATGGAAACTGAAAAAAGCCCGTCATATATATGTATATATATATATATGTATGTGTGTGTATATGTTTGTGTGTCTGTGTTTGTCACCCCAACTTTGCTTCACAACCGATGCTGGTGTGTTTACGTCCCCGTAACTTAGAGGTTCGGCAAAAAGAGACCGATAGAATAAGTACTAGGCTTACAAAGAATAAGTCCTGGGGTCGATTTGCTCGACTAAAGGCGGTGCTCCAGCATGGCCACAGTCAAATGACTGAAACAAATAAAAGAGTAAAAGAGCAAAAGAGTAAAGCATAACACATTTTAACTTCACTTTGGAGCTCTTTACTTCCAGTTGCAAAAGAATAATCATTTATTTTTGTTATAGCACCCTCTATCAACTGTATAGTTAACATTTCAATCAAATCACGCAACCTCTTCACTTATGGTGTCATAAAAATCTGCTTAATCTATTTTCATAGCTCAGAGATCAACTCGGTCATATCGATCTGAATACATGAAACAATATATAGTAATTTGTAGAAACTGATTAAAAAAGTCACTCTGTTAATAATGTGATTTTAAATGATTTTCTCAAATCGTTTTCACATCTATCTATGTACTTATCGACATGATTGAGTTTGAAAACAAGTACTTGTAAGCATGCACAGAAATTTGCTTGTGCGGAAATGTTTTCTTAGCAAAGTATGTGCGCATCCCCTCGAGCAACCATTGCCAAAATTAATTTAAAGAAAACCGATTTCATATTGTAAACCTTGTGTACACACACTTCCCTCTCCTTTCCTAGTTGTAAAATATATGTGCACAAAAGTGTACAGTTTGGAGACAACACTGTTTGTTATATGGTAAAGGTTTGGAAAATAAGCTGTATCACTGGTCAGAAGGAAAATAAAGAGATGGGAGAGATTACTTATAGCTTTATTAAGGCAGTAGTGGAGGCGCAGTGGCCCGTTGGTTAGGGCAGCAGACTCGCGGTCATAGGATCGCGGTTTCGATTCCCAGACCGGGCATTGTGAGTGTTTATTGAGCGAAAACACCTAAAGCTCCACGAGGCTCTGGCAGGG
Source organism: Octopus bimaculoides (assembly GCF_046866305.1). Classification (NCBI taxonomy): domain Eukaryota; kingdom Metazoa; phylum Mollusca; class Cephalopoda; order Octopoda; family Octopodidae; genus Octopus; species Octopus bimaculoides. Next base: position 185,425,863 of record NC_142928.1, on the reverse strand, counting down.
GATGGTGGTGAACCCTGCTGTACTCTTCCACCACAACTTTCTCTCACTCTTTCTTCCTGTTTCTGTTGTGCCTGTAATTCAAAGGGTCAGCCTTGTCACACTGTCACGCTGAATATCCCCGAGAACTACGTTAAGGGTACACGTGTCTGTGGAGTGCTCAGCCACTTGCACGTTAATTTCACGAGCAGGCTGTTCCGTTGATCGGATCAACTGGAACCCTCGACGTCGTAAGCGACGGAGTGCCAACAACAACATTAAGGCAGTGAGCTGGCAGAATCATTAGCATGCCGGCCAAGATGCTCAGTAGCATTTCATCCATCTTGACATTCTGAGTTCAAATTCTGCTGAGATCACCTTTGCCTTTCATCATTTTGGGGTCAATAAAAAAAGTAACACATGAGCATTGGGGTCGATGTAATTGACTTACCTCTCCCTCGAAATTGCTGGCCTTGTGCTAAAATTGGAAATCATTATTTAGAACTTTATGTGCTTTGAGAGCCACTGCTCCAAAAAAGAATTTACATGTTCTTTCAATATTTATTTATTATTATCTTTTGGTCGGCACAGATTATCATTAGTTTTCTTGGATTCAATATTTTCTGAAGCTAAGACAGCAAGCTGGCAGAATTGTTAGCACGCCAGGCAAAGTGCTTAGCAGTATTTCGTTCGCCTTTACGTTCTGAGTTCAAATTCTGCTGAGGTCCACTTTGCCTTTCAGCCTTTTGGAGTCGATGAAATAATTACCAGTTGAGTACTGGAGTCGATTTAATCGACTTACTCCACTTCCCACAAATTTCAGGCCTTGTGTCAAAGTTTGAAACCAAGATTTTCTTAAGATTCCATTTTGTCCAGTTGATTTACAAGTTAGATATTTTCAAACCCTTATACTTATCCCATAATAAATTCCTCATAACTTCTATGGTGTGAAGGGTAACTTCACTAACCATTTGCTTGTTGGTTACATTGCCTGATCCAATTGGACCCTGGAGCAGCGCCAGTGGTATGCTACCCTGCAACAAGTGATGCGAGTAAAAGGTGTCATAAAGATAATAACCCTTTGTACTATTGGCACAAGGCCTGAAATTTGGGGGGAAGGGTGTAGTTGATTTCATCGACCCCACTGTTCAACTGGTACTTAATCTATTGACCCCGGAAGGATAAAAGGCATAGTCGACCGTTAAGCATTTTGTCCAGCATGCTGATGATTCTGCGAGCTTGCTGCCTTGCCATAAAGAAAATTACAGGAACTGCTTTTAGATACTGGTTTCAAATTTTGGAACAAGGCCAGCAGGTTGGTGAGAGGGGCTGAGTCAATTAAATCGACCCCACTGTTCAATTGGTACTATTTTGTTGACTCTAAAACGATGAAAAGAAAAGTTCACCTTGGTGGCATTTAAACTCAGGACGAAAATGCCGCTAAGCATTTTGCTTTGCGCAAAGAGCAGATTCTGCTAGTTCACTGCATTTCTGGTTTTATGTGTTGGCTTCAAATTTTGGCACAAGGCCAGCAATTTTGGGGGGAGGTGGGCAAGTCATTACATTGACCCTGGTGCTCAACTGGTACCTATTTTATCAACCCCGAAAGGACAAAAAGTATAATCGACCTTGACAGTATTTGAACTCAGAATATAAAGCTGGATGAAATGCCACTAAGCATCTTGCTCTGCATGTTAATGATTCTACCAGCTCACCACCCTATTTAGATATTAACAGCCATCAATGTGGATGTGTGTACCACATTCTTAATAACTAAAAACTTCATTGAATAATAGTTACGATTTAGGATCAAGGTTAACAATTTTGAAGGAAAGGAGTTACTTGAAACCATTGAGCTCAGCACTTGACTGGTACTTTATTTCATTGACCTTAAAAGGATGAAAGGCAAAGATGACCTTGGAGGAATTTGAAACCAAGATGGTAAAAAGCCAGAAGAAATACCACTAAACATTTTTTTAGATGCTCTTAGTGTTCTGTTGGCTTACCTCTTTAAGCATAGTTAAATAATCCTTTCCATTATAGGCACATGGCCTGAAATTTGGGGGACGGGGAATTATTGATTACATTGACCCCAGTGTTTCACTGGTACTTAATTTATCGACCTCGAAAGGATGAAAGGTAAAGTCAACCTCAGTGGAATTTGAACTCAGAACGTAGTGGCGGGCGAAATACCACTAAGCATTTCATCCAGCGCGCTAACGATTCTGCCAACTTGAGTCTTTTAATGAATTAAATAGCTAAGTGGGCATTTACAAGTTTGGTAATACGAACAGGAAGAATAGAACTCAAAACACAAGTATATAAAAATACCTTTCTTAAAATTATTAATCAGTAGAAGATAGCTGCAAGCTGGAAGAAACAGCAAGTTGGACAAAATATTTAGCAGCAATACTTCTGGCTCTTTACGTCCTGGGTTCAAATTCCATCGAGGTCCACTTTGCTTTTCATCCTTTCAGGGTTGATGACATAAGTACCTGTTGAACACAGGGTGCAATGTTATGAATCCAGGTAAAAAAAGTGACAGGAAAAAGTCATGGAAAAAAAGTCACAGGGGTTTTGTCCGAGGAGGTTTTGTCCTAGGGAGTTTAGTCCAGATCCCATAAATTAATTGTGACTTTATTAGTGGCCAGCATAAATTAATTATGACATTTTTTCCCTGTGACATTATTACTGGCCACCACCATAAATTGTCTTTTTTTCCCTGTGACTTTATTACCGACCACCATAAATTAACTGTGACTTTTTTTTTCCTGTGACTTTATTACTGGTCACCAATGTTATCCCTAAAAACTTGTTGGGATCTAGTCTGTTTGGTTGCCAACATCAATTCTGCTCGAATTGATTACATATTCGGTGTAATGATATACCTTTATAGGTTAATGAATTACATGAAAATCATTTTCGTTATCTATATATATAAAAATGAGAATGTGTGTGTGTGTGTGTGTGTGTGTGTGTGTGTGTGTGTGTGTGTGTGTGTGTGTGTGTGTGTGTGTGTGTGTGAATCCCTAAAACTCGAGAACTACGCAACCAATTTCATTCAAATTTTACAGATGCCTTACTTAGGGTTCCAGTTGTGTTTTAGTCAAAAAAAATTTTTAACTTCTTGCAGAGTTCGAGCCCACGGCAACATAATATCTCCTCCACTATTTAAGTATTACGTGTCAAAAGTGAAACAAAAACACTCATGTCAAATACTTTCACTTTAAAAATGAAACTATTCTAACTGAAACAATCACATTTCGATACTGTAATGACAGATACTTTCAGAGAGAGAGAGAAAGAGAGAGAGAGAGAAAGAGAGAGAGAGAGAGAGAGAGAGAGAGAGAGAGAGAGAGAGAGAGAGAGAGAGATGTATATGTATACATATAGATGTATATGTACATGTTATTCCACTAACTGAAACAATCACATTTCGATACTGTAATGACAGATACTTTCAGAGAGAGAGAAAGAGAGAAAGAGATGTATATGTATACATATACATGTATATGTACACGTATATGCATAGATATATATATATATAGATATAGATCTATATGCATACATGTATATGTATACACATGTGTAGATGTATATATATATATTTAGATGTACATGTAATATGTACACTTATATACATATATATAAGTGTACAGATATCTATACATATATACACCCATCACACACAAACACATGCACACAAACACACACATTAGTCATTTGTTTTCTTATCCAAAACTACGTCAAAAGTACTGAACGGATCTTTATGAAATTTGGAAATTATATTCTATGTATAACGGCCATAACTCCCATGAAAATTCATATATTTTTGATGTGGATGAAATTTTAACCCGAACATAACAGATGAGCATTATTTGTAATTCAACGGTACAACAGTGTAAGACTACCCTTTCAGATGTACTTACATTGTGATTTCTGCAATGTGGTGCATAAATTGTCAAGTAAATGAGACGCATCTTTGCCTCCACTGATTCACTTGCAAAGTGTTGAGTAAAATTATTTCGTTGCAGACCTCCTTTGGGTCTTTTTATTATCACTACGACACACATAGTCCCCAGTTGGTAACATTGATTTCAAGGCCCTCCTAGATGAGAGACTGGCATTCCACTAAATGTCTATGTTCCATGCTGGCATGGATTGGAGAGTTATTAATGTAGAAATATGGTATCGTAGCTACTAACAGTTGAGGGTTGCGTAGTCTAGACGGCGTTTTTAGATTTCATTATTCTCTTTAACCCGGGCAAAGCCGGGTATTTCTGCTAGTAAATCAATAAATAAAAAGTTATTAGCAATTAAAGTTTGAAAATTTGGATACTTTAGCTAACCGTAAGCCAGACATATTCATGCATGTTTCCATAGTAACAAACGGAACATGAGAAGTCTTTTGTGTGCGAGAAAGCACGTGTTGACAAATATTTTCCACTCATTGAGGTGGTTGTCAGATGTGCTAAAAATAGCAGCCAAATAGGCCTTAAATCATGCACCAAAATTTTTTGTGCTTTATTTTTGGACAGTCACATGAATTCCCATGTGTAGAATAGATATTCGCAAATGTTTTCTGAAAACACCAAAAAAATAATAAAGTTATGAGGGGTTAAATATCGCCATATGAGCATTGCTTCGCTTTGAATTTCATAGTTGTCAATGAACTGTCATTATCTGGCGTGCGCGGAGCAGAATTTGATTTGTTTACAGTTGACAACACGTGCTGTCAGGCACAAAGTGACAGCTTACATATCCTGTTTCCTGACTGGGTAAAAATGATCAAACTTCTATACCTTTTTAAAAACATTTTTCTGGAAAAATTGAAATAACTCCAGGTGCAAAATTTTAAAATTTTCGATAAACTTTAATTTTCGAAATGTTGGCAACCAAACAAACTCTATCCATTTGCTGGTTTTGTGCCAAAAATTGAAACCATTATCAATTGGATAAAGTTACACAGTTACTCAAGAGCCGAGAGGTACTTACCAAACTAAGTACCATGTACGAAATTCTCAGCCCTTCATTTCAAAAGTTACTCTGTCGTTTAAAAACAAAAAAGAGCGAGCGGGTGTTTTTTTTTTGCGGTGGTGCAGCATACGCACCCCCACCATTTTTCGATTTTTATTTTTATTGTTTTTCTACGGAATCCGACGTTTCCGCAACGGAGATTCAGAATATGCAAAAAAATTCAGCACTTCAAAATTTTAATCATCCCCCCCCCCCCCCCCCCAGCGCAATTTTTCCTTTTTCACTTTTCAGAAATTTTTTCCTTTGAATTCCACTTAAAAAAAAAAAAAAAACGTGGATTATGATATGCAAAAAAAAAAAAAAACGTGGATTATGATATGCTAAAAACAGAAACAAAAAAACGTGGTTTATGATATGCAAAAAACCGAAACAAAAAACGTGGTTTATGATATACAAAAAAAAAAAATGTTGCTTCGTTCTTTTATTTTGTTGAAGACCAAATCTCATGAGAGTTATCTCCCTTCGCTGCCCGTTATAAAAGCATTCATTTCCAGCGCGTAATTCAAAACAGACAACATCGCTGACATACCAACCTATTCATTTATTTAGACATCTTCGTATATGTATGTATAACTGTCGAGACTTTTATTTATCTATCTCTTTACAGCTACTTATTCATTTTAATGCTTTTATATGATGCTTTTCTTTATGAACGTTTTAATTTTTTTTCCCCATTCAAATTTCACTTCTCAAAAGTTTGAGTGGGCAAGTTGTCAAAATCAAAACGAAATATAACCAGATATATTTTCCTTATTTCGGTAAATTTATAGTTTACCCTTATAAATTTATCCTTATTTCTCTATGTTAACCCGATTATTATACTTCACGTAAACAATTTCAGCTTTTAAAAAATTCGTTTCGAAAATATCGTCTTCATATTTATTTGCGATACATTCAGTTTATAATACCGAAATTTTCAGCTTTAATTAATATTGTAACGTATATTTTTCTGTTTATATTAAACTAATTCTGTTACTTGCAAGGATGGTGTAGTGTATTATAGTATCTCGAAAAACGAGGATGTTATTGTCAGCGCTTTTCCCGAATCCTTACCTTAACAAAGTAGAAAATATCATTAAGGCGACGAGCTGACAGAATAGCTAGCGTGTCGGACAAAACGCTTAGCGATATTTCTTCCGGCTCTTTACGTTCAGAGTCCAAGATGAAGTTTGCCTTTCGTCGATAAGATAAATCACCAGCGGTAGAAGATATCGACTAACCTCCTTCCCTAAAAATTGCTAGCCTTGTGCCAAAATTATAACCCATTCTTTTTTTATCAGTTCTAAAAGCGACAGAAACGATAGAGCATCGGAGGCGGAAGTAAAGGACACGGACCGCAGCCCCTTTTGGTTATTTTTTTTTCTCTCCAGAAACCAACGTTTTCCATTGCTGAGATTCCGAATCTGCAAAAAAAAAAAAAAAAATCGGTATTTCAAAATTTTAATTATCCGCCCCCATTTTTTTTCATTTATTTAGAAATTTTTTTTGGCGAAATACGTAGAAAAATTGTATCTGGAAAATTTCAATTTAAAAACAAAAGAGAAAACCCATCCTCCACTCCTAAAATAGCAGACGTAAAAAGTATCTAAACAAAACTCAACATGTTAGAAATAGCAGCTAAACAGCGAATCACGTCTTCAAAATTTTAATTTCCCCCACCCCCTTTTTTCTTTGCCAGAGTGGTGGGGAGGGGGAAAATAAAAATTTTGAAAACGTGTTTTGGCAAGACCCCCCCCCACCCCGAAAAACCGACAAGCTAGAAACAACAGCCAAACCAAATCCATTTTCTAAATACGAATTACCAAAATTTTGAAATGCCGATTTAAAAACAAAATTTTTTTTAGCAGATTCGATAAAGTCGGTTTCTGTAGAAAGATAAAAAAAAAAAGGGACCCCGAAAGGGGGTGTGGTTCATGTCCTTTACCCCCGCCGTATCGGACTGTCACAAAATTTACTTTACTCATTCTCTGCGAGTCGTCTTTGTCTTATATCTCTCCGAGATTAATGAGGACGTGTCTGCATTTGGCGGCCCACCTCCAACTTTGTTCGCTTGTAACTTTCGGGAAAATGCATATTTTTTTTAACGAAATTTTACAGAGATACGTCTTTGAATGTAGTTTACGATTGCTAAAATTTAGAAACGAAAATTTTCTGAAGGAATTGGAAATTATTCTTCTCTCTTCTACCGAATTTTTTATCTCTAATATTCTCTGCTTCAGCGTCTTCCAATTTTTTCTCCAGATTTGTTTGAAATATCAGCATTATGTAAGCTACACTCTCGATAATTTCTGTAAATGTCATTTAAAAATGTGCATGTTGAAGAATTATGAAATATTGGGATTGCCCCCCCCCCCCTCAACAAAAAAACCGCGGGGGAAAAAAATTATTTACTACCGAAATCGAATCTGGTGTGAAACTATAAATTTACCAAAATATCTTTCAAATTTACAAGGGAATATATTAGGGGAGGGGCATCAAACTGGATTACAGAGAAAATCACTCTGTAGTGGAACCTGAGATTCGAAACCAAATCCACCTGCTTGTTATTTGTCAAGCAAGCGGGGAAATCCTGTTTGCATTTCCATACCAGATGATTGAGAAACACTTGGTAATCGGCTGTTGCATACCAACACACCGCTACAATTGAGAAACTAGTGATGAAACGTCAAAGACTGACACCAAAAAATGGAAGGAATTTTATTTGCCCGTAAAGTGGTTAGTAAGACGGCTCTAATCGTAATGACTTACAAAAGGTTCGACCGCTGCCTAGTAGTCGATAGCGTGGAAGTTGCTTTCTGCTAGTAGAGAGGGGAATATACGGCGCTGACAAGAAAGGAAAAAAGGGTAAAGGAGGCATCGTCCCTCCTTGATTTCAACCGTAAGCTTCTTTTAGTATGGCGGGTGAGGAACGAAGGGAAGTGTTGCAGCTGAAGGCGAGAAAGGAAATGGTCTCTGATATAGATCTATATGGTCAAGATTATAGGTCAAATCCTAAACAAAGGACTGACCTTTCCGTGACCAGCAAGGTCTTAGGAGGTCGTGTTTTCCATTAGTTGTCTGGTGTGGAGATTGCTTGACAAACAACATGCAAGTAGATTTGGTTTCGAATCTCAGACAGGGAGGGTCAAACGTGTTCCTTCACTAATAATTAGTACTCACTCAATCCAAGAATATTTTTCTTGTTTTATGGGAAAACACTCGCTACTACTTAAGCTTAAGAGTGAACCCGACGAGCGCATCCGTGCCAGTCAGTGAACGCGCAAGTCAGTGGCACCAGAGATAAAAAAAACAAAAACCCCCAAAACCCTCCATATATAAATATGTATAAACTGTAAATCAAGTGGTGGGATTTTTATCTATCTAATAAAACAAACAACCGACTGAATGAATGAAAATAAAACAAATTTTGAATTTGAAGATGTTACCCAAAAGTAGTCATAAAAGTGAAAATAAAACAAATTTTGAAATAAAATCTTACTCAGAAGTAGTCATTAAGAAAAGTGAAAATAACGAATTAAAATGTTATTCAAAAGTGAACCATTCTGAAAGATGTTTTAGAATGTTCTGAAAGCAATTTTCATTCAGTCGGTTGATTATTTTATTAGGTAGATAGATACCCCCCCCCCATTTACAGTTAACGCATTTACACATGGGGTTTCTTTTTTTTAAATCGCAAGTGCACCCGTACCAGACACTCCTGCAAATTAGTTGTAATATAAATTATTGTAGTTATTTAATTTTTTTTTTTTGATGATGCAAAAAAATTCACCCGACAGGATCTTAAGATTTGCTTGTGGAAATTGCGCCTACATTTTAAGAGCTGTTAGATTCGGTAAGCTAAGACCAAAGCAAGACATTGAATGGAAGTTGTTTACTCCTTCAAATCAACCAATGGCTTTTGTTTTTAGTGTTGTAGCGTTTTGTTATGAAACTAATTAAACACACCATTCGTGGATAGTCGTGGTGAAATAAGTCACGCTGGTTTTACTTCTACAGTTGATAATGAATGGATTTCAAAATAGCGCTAATTTCAAAAGTTTGATTTTGTTTAATGAGAAAACCTCGTCTTAATTTCTGTCATAACTACAGATGGGGTATATATATATATATATATATATATATATGTATATATACATACCCCACTCGACTTTGTTGCCTCATAATTTACAGAAAAATACTTATTAATGAAACTTTCAACAAATAATCGTATATCTTGTGAAGATTTGTCATTCATTTGTGAATGAAGTCACAGGTGTCCACACAAATCTTGTGGAAGGGATGTGGACTCGCATAAAACGCAAGTATTGTCAGCTTTATGGCACTTCCTCAAACTCGTTGCCTACATATTTGATAGAGTTCATGTGGCGGGAGAGGTACCGCAATAGAACATTTGAAAATTTCCTCGTTCAAATAACTGAGCAATATGTATTTCGAACTCTATACAAACGCTTATATATGCACATACATATTGACTCATTTTTATTTTCAAAGTTTCAAGTTTCGTTTTGTAAGAAAAAAACTCAGAAAAATTACTTTTGCTTTCAACGTGTAATTTTTCTGTCGTTTTACCTCATTTATGCCCAGGAAATCTTTCTAAAAAGGGAAGCTCAATGAAAACTAATTATTGAATACACAATTTTTCATTTTTGGATTTGGTTTGCAAGATTTTTTTATGTGATTTCGTGTGTTGAAGCATATTCTGTTGTGTTTGAGGAGTCATTTTCTTATTGTGCCTTAAAATTTTACCGGTGGGTGTGTTAAAAAATAGTATAATTTTCTATACACGGTCTCGCTCTGTTGGGGTGCGAGTAAAAATTTAAGTTGCTATTTTTTTTTTTTTTGCTTATACCCCAATACACCAATAGATGTGAGAAAGAAAGGGAGGTCTTGGAATGTGCTAGAAACAACATCCAGATCTCCCTTAAATCACATTTTCCTCTGAAATTAACAATTTTAATCCGAAAACGTTTTACGTATTCTTTACTTACGCCAAAAAGCCATTTGGCTTTTTCACCTTTCATTTTGTGGCATGCGATGCACTGGAAGAAAAGGTCAGTGACGTCACCGGTCAAGGGGCCGCACCGGAAGAGGAATAGAAAGCGACGAAGTGAGGGAAATAGGACCCTCGTGGTCCTGTTTTCGCCTGGGGCAGTCATAAGGAAGAGACGCATATGGGCGCGTGGTGAGACAGGGCGGTATATCTTAAGTTCACCCTCACCCGATTCACTGAGAAGAAAAAAGCATTTTTGATAACGTCCATGCCCATAACCACATCAATTCTGTCACTATCGCTCGCGGTTTTAGTGTTGTGCCCTGCACATCCATTTCCACTTCGCTGCTACCCTTACAGCCAATTTCGCTGCCATCGACGTCGGAGTTTTCGCATGGAATCAATTACCCTGACCTAATGTACATGAAAAGGTCAATATAAAGATCCTCACCCGTTAACGAAAAAAAAAAAAAACCCACCCTGCTGGGTGTTAAAAACTGGGTGCACATTGGGATTAGAGCAACAAACTGTAGAAAACGAATATGAAAGAAAAAATTGCGCAAATGAACGTGGTGGAGAGAGGGCTTTGGGAAAGTTCACGAGATCCGATTTTTCCCTCACCCTAACCCGAACCCTCCCAATTCTACGGCCTTGGCCTTCAAGCAGTTTATCTACATTCTAGAAATAACAGCCAAATCTCAAATGGGTAAGACCATTTTCAGTTCACAAGCACGATGTTTTGCGCTGGTCAAAGGATTCTCTTTAATTTCACTTTTTCACAAGATTTCTTCGCTATTTTTACTTTTCTTTTTTGAAAAGAGCTTGCTCATCATTACGTGGTGAACCATGCTAAAAATTTTATAGATCATGCACACAAAACATTGAAAGTTCGTAGAGGGACATAAGAATGGGTAAGAAGGCCAGGTATCTATTTTCATCAATACCTGGCCTGATATTTATTCATTCCCTCAGAGAAGGCTAATAAAACATTGTTACTCCACAAATTTTTTGGGGCTTTATGTACCCCTCTCAGATCAGCCGTGTCGTTCGACTACATAACAATTCCAGGTACCCTGACCTGGTTCTAGGTGAATTCGTCTACATTTTATCTATGTGGTTGTAGATGAATTGTAGACAAATTCGCCGGATACCCCAGTACCATAGGACCTAATAAAAGAATAAATCGGAAGACATCCATACAAAATTACTCTTCAACTGCATTAAAGTAAGTCCCAAGTTTTTCAAATCTCATTAGCCTCGTATCATTAAGTGCCAGTTTTTCAAACAGTTTTTTTTTCAGAATCATAATCTCCGTATTTTTTTACGCATTTCTAAAAAAAAAAAAAAGTGGACATTAGAATTAGACACTGAGGGAAAATGGCTGTATCTTTTTTATTTTTTAATTTTGACGATTTTCGTTTTCGATAATGTGTTCTATATGTCACGGTCATGCGATTCCCCCTTTAAAAAATGTTGGACCCCCAAATCCCCCCCTCCCCACACACACACACACACAGGGTGGGGGGTGGCGATTTTCATTTTTGACATTGTGTTCCACATGTCCAGGTCGTACGAATAGCCTTCGACAGTTAATAACATGATAGTGCCCAATTTTTTTTCAGAATCGGAATCTCCATAGCCTAAAACGTGGGATTCCGTAAAAAAAATAAGGGGGAGGGAAAGGTTCAGATTACATAGTCCGTCTCCGCCTCCCATCTTTCATAGATAGCTCTTTCTTTATCCATACTCATCTCTCTCTCTCCCTATTTACACACACACACACACACACACACACACACACACACACACACACACACACACACACACACACACACACACACACACACGCACACTCTCCCTCCCTATTTTTCTTTCTCTCTCACACATGTTCGATTTTTTAAGGTTTTGGAAACACAGGCACGCACCATATTCGATTTGCGCATGCGTGCCTGTGTTTCCAAAACCTTAAAAAAATCGAAGTAGTTCTATGCTGTCAACATAATGTGACAGTCCCCTGAAGGGAATAATACTACTGTTGATTAGACCTAGCAAGCTGCACCGCTTCCTGTCGGCCTTCCTAGGCCTAACCAACAGTAGATGTTGTCTCTGACATTTTCTTGTTTTAGGTGCAGGTAATCGAAGATCACATTTAAGGTAGGTGTTTGGTTTGAGGGAGATTTGACTATTTCTAGTACATTGAATGATCATACATGCGTATTTTTCAGGTAAATAGCTCCTAGATAGCACTCTGGTGTCCGTTTGGAAAACCTCTTTCTCTCAAGTTAACCTGTTGTCTTCTATGTTTTGCAGGTAAATATCTCCTGGCGAGCAGCACAATGGAGTCTAAATCAGCACTTCAGAATAGAGTAGAGGTTGCTGTTCGAGTACGACCCCAATTTATTGAGGCAGATGCTTGCTGTGTCACCTGTAAGAAAGACAGTTTGGAAATGGTGAATCATAGAGACTATACTCAGAATATCAAATACAAGTGAGTAATAAAATGGTGACCTTCCGTTTTGACTTGAATTCTGTAAACATATTACTTGGGCATTTCTGTGAGCAAGTGTTGTCAACTGTCAGTTGACGTATTGAAAGTGGAAAGAGAAAGCTATGTGTGTGTGGAATGTAGATATAACGAAATTACGCCAACAATGTCGCATTTTAAACTTCTTACCTGCTTCATGTGTGTGTGTAAAATCCATGACATTGTTGGTGTAATTTCTTTATATCTACATTGCACACAAATACATAAAACAGAACAAGCACGGACGCACACAGACGTACAACCCATTAGCTTTCTCTTTCTACTTAGATACGTCAACTGACACCTAACACGGGCTCATGGAAATTAGTGAGTGGTATGTTTATAGAATTCGAGTCAGAACGAAAGATCACCAATAAAATTACACCAATGGTGAGTCAGTGAAGAGGGATTTATTTCCAGCAGATAAGTTGCCAGTGCAGGAAGAGCAATTTGTTTTGAGAAGGGATAGTGGAGGTTCTTGAAGTGCAGATGTTGTGCTTATGATGTGATGCATGGGTGGTGGTGGTAGTGGTGATTGTATTCTGTGAATGCTGATTAACTTGATGTTCCAATCAGTTTTGGACTCAAATCTTATTGTGTATGGGAAGATGTATAAGTTTCAACTTGTTTTCCACTGTAAATTCCAGAACTGTTTGGGTATTGAGTACCAACCATGTCACCTCATGTCTGTATTTTCTCTAACTCTGCTAATTTGTTGATGACGATAAAGCCTATTGTTTCTTCATGAGACTGGGTGATATTTTCTGAGCTTGGGTGAAGTAGCAATCGTAGATGAAGGTAATGCAGAGTATGAGACTCATCACAATTTTCTGGCCTACTTCAGTATTCAAAATAATGAAAGGTCATTGCAATAATCAGTTTAAACAGTCATTGCATAATCATAATCAGTTTAAACAGTGCAACATTTAGTTTCAGCTTCAAAACCAATCTAGCTATCTTACATTTTGCTTGAATTTTCTTACTCTTTGCCAAGTTTTTTTTGTGACTCATATAAAAGGCAGTAGTGTATGCAATTCTGAGTTAATGGAGAAGCCCCAACTACATTCAATTATTAACACTGGGTCATCCTTCGATACAAGTACTGAAAACGTCAAGCGACCATATTTATTTTTAATTCTTTACCATATTTATTTTTAATCTTAACTTTTATCTGTTATCTCGTCTGTTGTATAACATTTGTCCTTGTAGCAGTTGGTGATGACACATTGTAAGAAAGTGTTTCTCTGAGTAATGCTTAATCCTTTTGTACCATATTTCTGTTGAAATACATTGGTTTTATTTATTTTTTTTCTATTAGTTTTGAAAAATTAAAATAACTTCGGCATTAACCTGGTATTTTGAGCATAAGCTAACATGAAATTTTATTGGACAGTTTAAATTTAGATAACTTTAAAACAAAGTCCATATAGAACTAGGAGCTGTCAGATGGGTCGGTATTAAGACAGATTATTGAAGACTGTGCTACATTCTACTTTAGAATCTCAATCTTTTAAGTTTCTCAACCCTACTGAGATCTTATTCTATTAAACACCTGCCTGTATCTTGTCTACTGCTGGACTTGGAATGAGATCTACACCAGTTTTTCTATTTTGACTGCTTGTATTTTCTTTAACCTCCAGTTTAATTCTTGATTAACTTGTTTTCAATTTCTTCAATGTGTTACTGATCATTTCTTCAGGTTTACTACAGTCTTTGATGCTGACAGTACCCAAGATGATGTTTATAAAACCTTTGTGGCGCCTAAATTAGATAAAGTCTTCAATGGAAAAAATATGTCTGTTTTGGCATATGGAGCTACAGGAACAGGTAAGGAGTTTTTTTTTTTTAAATTGGTTTTTCATTTTTTAATTACTTGAAACATTGTCTCACGACTGGGTTTTGATTTATCTTTTCAGGAAAAACCTATACAATGATTGGAACCAGTGATAAGCCAGGAATTGTACCACAAGCATTAAGGGATTTATTCCAGACCATTGAAACTGCTACAAATGGAATGCATACTTATAGAATGAAATTGTCATTTTTAGAGATTTATAATGAAAAGGTATTTTTGTTTCAATAGTTCACTCAGTTCTTTTTCATTCTTTATCATTTCTTTGCATTAAAAAAATTTTTCAGTTTCGACTGCAGGAAACTTTCACTTTCCTCATAACATTTTCTGGCATACAAAACAGTATAGTTTATAGTGAAAACAGTGTAAGCATTCAAACATCACTATCTTTTCTAAGTCCTGCATTTTGCATGGAATTTTTGGTCTGCAAAATATATTAACATTTGGTCAAGATAAGACAACTACAAACAAGGCAGTTTCATTACGTCTCCTCATCGATCACCAGTACTTGACTTATCAACTAAATTTATCAACTTTCAAATGATGAAAGGCAAATTTGAACTTGGGCTGTAAAGACGTAGAAAATGCCACTAAGCATTTTGTCTGGCATGCTAACGATTCTGCCAGCTCACCACCTTGCCGCTACTACTACTACTACTACTACTACTACTACTACTACTACTAATAATAATAATAATAATAATAATAATAATAATTACAGTAATATGATGATATCAGTAACAGCTACTCTTGTTGTTTTAGGTGATAGACTTGTTGATTGTAAGTAAATCTGATCTGCAAATCTGGGAAGATACCAACAAAAACATCATAGTTCATCGCCTTTCTGTGAAAGAAATAGCTTCTTATGAGGAATTTGAATCCATATTCCTGCCTGCCATGTCACAAAGGTATGTCATGAATTTCTCCATTTATATATATATATATATAATTTTTTTTTTTTTTTTTTTTTTTTTTTTTTTTTTTTTTGTTAATTTTCGTCAAGGTGATTTTGTTGACAGGTGAAATGACCTGCTTTCTTTTGCTTTCTCATAAGAGATTTTTTTTCTGAAGTTTTTAGTTTGCCTTTTCATGACTTTAAAAGATATTTGCACTTTCTTTTATTCAGAACCACTGTTTCCAGCAACTTGAATAGCCATTCCAGTCGCAGTCATACCATTTTGATGGTAATTATTGAGAAAACCCAAGTGTATTCACCATTTAGGACCAGCGTTAGTAAAATACAGTTTGTTGATTTGGCTGGCTCCGAGAATAACAAATTATCTGGGAATAAAGGCTTGAGGTGAGGATTCTTTCATTATATTTATCATGGGCACAGTTGTGGCTGTGTGGTAAGAAGTTTGCTTCTCAATCACTTGGTTCTGGATTCAGTTCCATTGCGTGGCACCTGGGCCAAGTGTCTTCTATAGCCTTGGGCTGACCAAAACCTTGTGGGTAGATATGGTAGATGAAAACTGAAAGAAGCCCATCGTATGTTTGTCCTGACTTGACAACCAGTGTTGGTCTTGTTTACATCCCTGTAACTTAGCGGTTCAGTAAGAAACTAAGTACCAGGTGTAGAAAATAAAGGGAAAAAAACCTGGGATCGATCCATTCAGCTAAAATTTCAAGGCAGTGCCTCAGCATGGCCGCAGTCTAATGGTTGAAACGGATGAAATAAAATGGATATTTTCTGCCAGTGTTTATTGGTTAAACATATTTTCCATGCTGGCATGGTTGGGACGATTTCAGAAGAGCTGATGTGTTAGAGCTCTGGTGTCTACTTTTGGCATGGTTTCTATAATGGGGTGCCTTCCCCGATTCCAAACACTTTACTGTGTGTTCTGAGTACTTTTTGCATGGCATTGAGGCCACCAAGTAACTCACATGATTAGATCTCTCAGCTGTGAGGGGTTGAGAAAGCAGTAATGAAAGGGTTAACGTAGATAACTATGTTAACCCTTTGATTACGAACCCAGCTGAAACCTCCTCTGGCTCTGTAGTACAAATGTCTTGTTTTCATAAGTTTTGAATTAAGATCTTCCTCCAAACTTTAATCACAATTTATGTTCCTAACACTAGCTGAATGATAACTAAGTTATTTTACTAAATTCTTTGTTACATTTAAAGTAATTGAAAGAAACACAGAGCATCTCAAAATAAATACAGTAATGAAAGGGTTAAAATTTCTCAATTGGTCTAGTGCAGTGGTTCCCAAAGTGGGTGGTATTTCCTCCCTGGGGGCAGGGAAAGTTCTAAAGGGGGTGTTGAAGAAAAGTGGGGCAATAATGGTGTGGCAATTCATGTAAAAACATCAAAATAATGGGTTTGTTAGGTTGTTTTATTTGTGAAATACAGTTGCTTTGAATTTGCTTCAGAAAGGCCTATGCTTGTGATGGTTAGTTGGGGTGGGGGTGTTTGGAATGTGGCCTGGATGTCAAAGGGGCAGCAGACCCCAAAAGTTTGGGAACCACTGGTCTATTGTAATGTTTGATTGTTTGTAAAGAAACTAGCTCAGTTGAACCTGAGCGATTTCATGGACCACATTAATGGTGAATGTAGTCTTCAACATTGATGGTGAATGTAGTCTTCAACATTAGTCTTCTAATTTTTGCAGACAGTCCTTAGTTTTCTCAGATCCTGGATTTTAATTTATTCAGTGCACTATATCATCATCATCATCGTTTAACGTCCGCTTTCCATGCTAGCATGGGTTGCACGATTTGACTGAGGACTGGTGAAACCGGATGGCAACACCAGGCTCATCTGAATAGAAATGTGATAGTTATGGTTACATTAGATTCACTGGATGAAGGTTGGCCTTTCTAAAATTTTTATTGGTGCAACTCACCTCATGTGGCCTTAAAATGCTGCCTATGTCTGTTATATACAGTTGTTCAGTGTTTTAGAAATAGCAGCCAAAACTTTCAAATGACATTTACATTTGAAGTTAAATTGAAAAATTTTTTTTTCATTAACTTAAAATTTCAAACTGAAAATAAAGTTTTTTTTAAAAATTTATTCTTTTATTCAGAAAAATATAAAATACCATTCCAATTGGAATATTTTGCTTGTGATAATTTTTTTTTTTCCAAATTTTATTTTCAGGATGCGAGAAAGCTCATGCATCAACAAATCTTTGTTTGTCCTCCATGAAGTTGTCGATGCCGTTCGAAGTGGTCAGGTGGGTTAGGCTTAATTTTGATTATTTATGTTTTTGTATTTGTTACATTTGTCATCACCATTTAATGTTCGTTTTCCATGCTGGCATGGGTGGAACAGTTTGACAGAAGTTGGCAAGACCAGGGGCCACATCAGGTTCCATTGTTTTGGTCTGGTTACTACAGCTGGATGCACTTCCTAATGCCAGCCACTCAAGAGCTGGGCGCTTTTTACATGGCACCAGTGCTTAGAGCTTTTTATGTGGCACCTTCACCAGTTACCTTAGGGATATATAATAAATTTATGATCCATCAACCCTAGATATTGTCTTGAGTTCTAATATTCATTGGGCTGGTCACCCGTATTCTATGTCACATAAGGCATCAAGATCATAATATTTCCCCTGAATTTAATACAAATCTTACAGGGTTACTTGTTTACAGCTGAATGAACACAATGCACCACCTGGTGCTGGTATTGAACCTGTGATCTTGATCATGTAACACCTTAACCACTCAACACCATCCAATCGTGACCGATGTCAGTACCCCCAACTGGCTCCTGTGCTGATGGCATGTAAAAGGTACTATTCGAATGTGATTGTTGCCAGGCCCGCCTTACTGGCTCCTGTGCTGGTGGCATGTAAAAAGCACACACTAAACTCGGAGTGGTTGCCGTTAGGAAAGGTACCCAGCTGTAGAAACTGCCAGACCAGATTGGAGCCTGGTGCAGATGCTGGCTCTCTAGACCTCCGTAAAACCACCCAACCCATGCCAGCATGGAAAACGAACATTAATCGATGATGATGAAATATTCTTGATTCTGTAATTTGATTATTTGACTATTAGCTCAAAGTATTCAAGCATCCCTCAAAAAACTTTCTGTGATTAAAGTGGCCCACAATGTAATTTGAGTTGGCTGGGCTTGATATAGAAGCTTTCTCACTTGACTCGTGTTGGCAGTAGATTATAGATTTAATGGTGGTAAGAGAATGCTTGCTTATCAATTTTATTAAGGTGACAAGCTGGCAGAATTGTAAGCAAGCTGGGTGAAATGCTTTGCGGAATTTTGTCAGTCTTCACATTGTGAGTCCAAATTCCACTGAGGTTGACTTTGTCTTTCATTCCTTCAGGCCTGATAAAATAAGTACCAACTGAGTACTGGGAGATGCTATCAACTTTCCCCTCCTGAAATTGCTGGCCTTGTGCCAAAATCTGAAATATATTAAGTTTAGCAAGCTGGCAGAAACATTAGCATGCTAGACAAAATACTTAAGAGCATGCTGTCCTCCAGCTTTCTGAGTTCAAGTTCTGCCAAGGTTGACTTTGCCTTTCATCCTTTTGCTGGTTGATTAAATAAATACCAGTTGTGCACTGGGGTCACTCACAATGTTAGAATTGCTTCCAGGAATTGAACTCCTGACTGGGCCAAATAATCTAACTGCTAAGCCATGTGCTGAAATAAAGTATGCTGGAGTTAGAAAAATATTTTTCTTTCAAACTTAGAAATTGATTGCTGCTCAAATCTGAGCATATTTATTACAGAAAGCACCTTATAATATCTGATCACATATTTCAGACAAAATAAACTAAAATTTTGATCATAATGCATTTTTTTGGTGTAGAAATCTAGACTTCATTGTTGTGCAACTCCCGTGTTTAACTCAAAACAACTGCTGTTGCATGCACAAATAGGATGGGGGTACTTTGACAAAGTGTCAACCTCAAGATGAAATGGTCAAGGCTGAAGGTTTTGAATTGGCAGTGCATTCTGAGTTATATTTAGATTATTTGAGAATTTTGTGAAAAATCCAAAGTCAAAATATTCAAATCACAAATGAGGTAAAGAAATCTACCTTTTTAAATGAAAATATTTTGCTTTATTGTATTTTCATTTTCTCATTGTATCCCAATTTTTTTTCAGAAAAGAATACCATATCGAGACAGTAAACTTACAAGACTTTTACAGGTAAATATGATTTTCAAGAATTGAACATTTATTTATGAAAGATAACCATGTAAGAGGATTTGAGGTGAAAGAACAAAACCATTCCATAGATGGTTGGATATGCCATTGTTGATTGTGGTTTAATAGCTTTGTTTTAATAGGTGCTGGTGTAGTTGTGTAGTAAGTCTGATTCCCAATTACATAGTTCTGAGTTCAGTCCCACTGTGGCATCTTCAAGAAGTCTTTTGTGCTGTAACCCTGGCGACTAAAGGCTTGAGAGGATTTAGTAGATGGAAACTGAAAGAAGCTTGTGTGCATGTTCATGTATGTTGCATGATAATTGTAAATGAATGTCTCTGTCAGGCAACAAGTGTCCTTTGTTCCTGATCTCATTCCCAACCGTTGTAACTCACGTCAGCATGGAAAACGGAAGTTAAAATGATGACTGTGGCTGGGGTTTATGTGATGGAAACTCTTCAAGGCAATCTCCTAGTATGGCTGCAGCCTAATGACTGAAACGCTCAAAAGCATAAGGTAATGCAGTTTGAGAACATTAGCATCGTGAATTACAGGCCTCCAACAGGCTAATCACTGCTTCAATTTATTTCTGATGAGAAATGTGACAAGGGTGTCCCTGTAACTCGGTGCAGGACAAAATATTACAAAAGCACTTTTTTATATTTACACAGTCCCACTGCGTGGCACCTTGGGCAAGTGTCTTCTACTATAGCCTCAGGCCAACCAAAACCTTGTGAGTGGATTTGGTCGACGGAAACTGAAAGAAGCCCGTCATATATATGTATGTGTGTGTATAGGTTTGTGTGTCCGTGTTTGTCCCCCCCCCCCCCCCCCCAACATCGCTTGACAACTGATGCTGGTGTGTTTATGACCCCGTAACTTAGCGGTTCGGCAAAAAGAGACCGATAGAATAAGTACTAGGCTTACAAAGAATAAGTCCTTGGGTCGATTTGCTTGACTAAAGGCGGTGCCCCAGCATGGCCACAGTCAAATGACTGAAACAACTAAAAGAGTAAAACAGTGTACATCAGTGAAAGATATGTGCATGCGTGCACACACACACACACACACACACACACACACACACACACACACACACACACACACACACACACTCGTGCCCACCCTCATGTAGGGCTTCTGCATAGTTTCAATTTCATCATCATCATCGTTTAACGTCTGCTTTCCATGCTAGCATGAGTTGGACGATTTGACTGATCAAACTTTTCAGAAGGTATTGCTTAACCTGAGGCTCTGGTAGAATACATTTGCTGAAGTAGCTGTTCAGTAGGATTGAACCTGGAACCATGTTGTTGTGAAACAAATGCCTTAACCACACAGCCATGCACATCTCTGTTACGGTTTTCTAATTTTCTTTCTACCAGGACTCCTTTGGTGGTAGAAGTTCCGCACTATTGCTTGCAACCATTGCACCTGAAGAGAGATGCTACTACAATACCTACTGTACGTTAAACTTTGCTACAAAGAGTAAGAAAATTGTCAACAATCCAGCTCCTTGTCAAGAAGACCACGGTAAAATTTCATGCCATCTTCATTGCTTTCATAAGTTCTGAATTAAGATCTTCCACCCAAACCTTGGTCACAATTTATGTTCCTAACACTAGCTTAATTGTTATTTTACTAAATTCTTTATATTTAAAATTAATTGAAAGAAACAGAGCATTTCAAAATAGATACGGTAAGGAAAGGGTTAAAAATATTTTCCTTTACAGCCAATTGTAGGATTGGAGCTCTGAACATTTATGCCTTGAGCTCATGTGCCAAATACTCATGCCTCTAGCTATCCCGTCCCAGGATTGCAGATCCAAATACTCATACCTCTTTCTCTCTGCCTCGTTTGTGTGTCTTTCCTCTGCTAAGCTGATCATGTTACTAAGGATAGCAGTGACTCTCCTCCCTCTACATTGCTGCTAGGATAACTAAAAATGCCTAGAGACCGATCTGATTCTCTCGAACACTCCATCCTGTGCTCTTGTTCCTTATTTAGCTCTCTCATCTTGAGCTATATAGCTGAAAGAGACCTCGTCGGTCCACCACGTACCTCATACAGTCTATCTATACTCCCACCACTGGCTTTTGGTATCTACATCCGCCAGTCACTTATCCATCTAATGTCCACTTTCCATGCTGGCATGGGTTGGATGGCTTGACAGGGAACTGCCTAGCTGCAGGGCTGTGTCGGGTTCCAATGTAATTTTTGGTATGGTTTCTATGGCTGAATGCTTTTCTTTATGCCCACCACTTTACATAGTGTACTTGGTGCTTTTTACATGCCACTGGTACTACTGAGGTTGCTATGAAACTTGCAAAATGTAAAAGAAGGATGGGGGAGGGGAAGTTCCCACTACTAAGTGGAAGTATTTAGGTGGCTTTATGCCAGGTGTTGAAAGGCCTATGGATTGGAGCCTGGTGTAGCCATCTGGTTTCGCCAGTCCTCAGTCAAATCGTCCAACCCATGCTAGCATGGAAAGCGGATGTTAAACGACGACAACAACATGGAGGGAGGTATGAGGAAGGTAGTGATATGGGATGTCAGAGCAGACTCTGAAGGGGCAAGAAATTGAGCATAAGTGGGTATGCAGACGGCGGGTCACTGGAGGGTATGAGAGACTGGATGCTTTGATTCATAGGGGTGTGAGTGGGGGGGTAGAAGTTAATGCAGTGAGGGTAGAGGGGTGTAGATTATGAGAAATAGCAGTATGGAGAAGGGTGAGGTGGGAGATATAGGAGTGGCTGAAGAATAGAACAGTATGTTCAAGGTGTAGGATCAGAGATATAGGGATATGCAGGGTGGCCCAAAAGTAGGTTTACAATCAAGTTTAGATTTTAATTATAAAAAGATATAAAACCATAAACAGTTCGGGGTCTCAAAGCGACGGAAATATTTTGACACAAATTAAATTTAAATGTTGAAGTGAATCTAATGGTTTTTGTGTGTTATTTTAAATGACTTATAGACACCTTCCACGCTGCAATTGTTTTCGTTCCAGCACACGATCTCAGATCAGGTCAGTTGCTATGAAAGTACATCTCTGGAAATGTAAATGTTTTAAAAGAAATTTGAAGTGCCTATGTGATAACTGTAAACCTACTTTTGGGCCACCCTGTATATATGTAGGTATGTGGTTGGTGGGTGGGCCATGATATAGAATGGTTGCAGATGCTCTTGATATCCAACATTTTCACTTGTCCCCTCTAGTGTGGGCATCGTAAGATGCAATCACTTCACTCTGCTAAGTGCAGTGTTGTAAGGATGCTTTAGTATTGTCAAAGACATAAGTTTTGCCATGAAAGAATGCATCCGATACACTCTGAAAAGTGCTTGGTATAAGGCAGGACATCTAATGAAACAAGCAAGATGGAGTTCCTTGACCCATCCAAGAGAGCAGAAATGACTCGTCTAACCCATTCCCAGCACAGAAATAGAAAGACGTAAAATGATGAGACAACCTGGTATCATGAGGATGGTAGACATTAGAATTCAAGGAGTTAAAGGAAGCCTTTATGAACAAGAATCAGTAAATGTGGTGTGGTGACTCAACTAAGGAAACAATACATTGTCACTTGGCCTGCTAGAAATAACAGCCAAGTGTTCAACTCTTACTGATTTTAAACAAGCACATGGCAACGTGTGTTCTTAGAAACACTATCTTATGTATCTTTGTAAATTTTAGCTCAAATTTTATAAACTGAAAGCAAATAGTCTCAATTAGATTCCACTTAGATATCTACTAACCAAATCCCCTTTTCATCCATTTATGTTCTTTTGTCAACCCTAAAACATAACGCCCGACCTAAATCTGACACATTTGATTACAAATTTTTACATGCTTGACTGAACACTAACAAACTCTCACTCTAAACAAAATCTTCCATATCTTACCATCCGCATTCAGCCTACAAACATTGGACCTTGGCGCAGCCTTCTGGCTTGCCAATCCTCTGTAAAACTGTCCAATGCATGCCAGCATGGAAACTAGACATTAAATGATGATGAAAGAGATCAGGAAAATATATTAACATCTGTTTAGTTTCGCAGCGAATGACTTCAGCACTGTTAACTATTTTAAATTTATCTGTTTGTGCTCATTAGTGCAATAAATATTAAATTATTTTACACTTGTAAGGGTTTTAATTTGATTTCTTCGTTATTCTCCATTTGGTTATCTTCAGCATGTGATCCCAATTTGAATGTTGACAATCTTCAACTGGATGTTGTAAAGGAACCAGTATCTTCGGATATCTCAGTTGGAAATGCATCTGGAAATACATCTGGATCTTCAATTGCATCTCCAACTTCAGTAGATCTTGAATATGCCAGGTGAGTTATCCATCATTTCATCAATTGAACAAACTCTTTCTTAGACTTCTAGTTTCCCACAGGCTGTGCTCATAGGGGGTTTTGGTCTTCTGAGCTACATGGAAATACTTGTACTATGAAAAAATGCACCCAGTATTGGGAGTCCAGCTGTAGAAGGCATTCCAGGGTAGACAGTGGAGTGTGATGCAGTCCTCTGCCCACTCGGATCTTGTTAAGTCACCTGATCCATGCCAGCATCAAAGGTAGGTGCTAAATGGTGATGATACTGATGTTAAATGTACCTGTAACACTACTCCTTCCTTGTTAACTACATGTATCAGATCTTCATGAACTTCACAAAAACATGTGAAGGATGTCTGATGTTATGTCATTGTGACAACACATTGATTTAAACCCGCATTTTTAGAAGGAAAATTTGCTCATGCCTCACCAAAGTCTAGAGCAGGGTTTCTCAACCTCTTTACTCTTGCATAACCCTTAAAATAAATTACATGTCTGAAGGAACCCCTGCACAAAAAATTACATACCATATCTTTCATTTTATTCATCATAGTTCACGTCGAGCAAGGTCGTTGCCAGCGCCATTGGACTGACTGCTGTGCAGGTTGCATGTAAAAAACACCTTTTGAGCGTGGCTGTTGCCAATACCGCCAGGCTGGCCGTCGTGCCGGTGGCACGTAAAAGCACCCACTACACTCTCAGAGTGGTTGGCATTAGGAAGGGCATCCAGCTGTAGAAACTCTGCCAAATCAGATTGGAGCCTGGTGTAGCCACCTGGTCCACCAGTCCTCAGTCAAATCGTCCAACCCATGCTAGCATGGAAAGCGGACGTTAAACAATGATGATTTATGGTTTAATTTTTGGTAACATAATAGGTTTGATAGGATGATATCGTTGATAATGCTCTCTTCCAATTTGCAGACCTGAGTAACTATATTCTTAATACATGATATATGCAAAAATATCCCAATGATAAAATCTGTCTGTAATTATTTTTAACTATTTATACCAGGACTCCTGCATGCAATTAAAAGTAACCCATAATAATATTTTAAATTTTGAAATGCTATTTTTAGCATATGAATTTAAAAAATTTTCTGAATTCTTTCAATCATTCTGCCACATCGTTTGGGAATCACTCATTTAGACAATAAAGGTACGTCTGCCATTGCTAGAAATGGTAACCTAATCTCTTCATTCCTTAAAGGAAGGACATAATGTAGTTAGATAAATTGTGCCAGTAAATGCAGGATGGTCATGGTTGGAATCTTTCATAGGTCTGTCGGATAATTGGTTGCAATGGGACTAAACACCAACACCATAATGAAAACCTTAAGCGCTAGTTTGTAACTAGAAAATTTCCTTTGATGAAGGAACAAATCTAATTTCCGCCTCCTGGACGAAATGGTCATGGCTGACCAATCACCTGTTTGTCTCTTGATTTAGTTATTCTCTTTGAACTAATGTAGGCCTTGTTGTGCAACTGGCGTGTTTAGCTCAAAGCAATTGCTGCTACATGCACAAATATGATGGGGTTACTTTGACAAAGTGCCAAACCTTTGTTTCCACCAAGACGAAATGGTCAAGGCTGAAGGTTTTGAATTGGCCGTGCATTCCAAGTTAAAATCCTGCGAAGAAGGTTTGTATAAAGTATCCTTCTCAGGAAGTGGAGTGGTTGAACTGTTGAAGCAGTGGTTGGTAAAGTGGGTGGTATTGCCTCCTTGGCGGCAATGAAAAGTTCCAAGGGGGCATTGAAGAAAAGTGGGGTGACAATAGAGTAGCAATTCATGTTAAAAGTGGGGTGATAATGGGATAGCTATTCAGGTGAAAACAACAAAATGATGGATTGGCTGGGTTAAATTTTATTTGTGAAATGCAGTTACTTTGAATTTGCTTCAGAAAGAAGTCTATGCTTGTGATGGTTAGTTGGGGTGGGGTCGCTAGGAGTGTGGTTTGGGTGTCAAAGGGGCAGCAGCCTGGAAAAGTTTGGTAACCACTGTGTTATAGGGTCAGATTAGACACATTGGGGTATCTCTTTGAGTTCTTGATGGTCTGACAGCTTTTGCTACAACACTGGTGCTCAGCTATATCAGCCTCTGCTGTGAATGAACATTGATAATGTGATGGGAAGACTATGGCATTTATTAGTCATCGACTTCAAAAAATTTCAGGTCATGTGACTTATGAACAATTATTGGTTGGCAAAACCATTATAACATTGAATAAAATGTCATGAAGATTTTATTTTTACATTTTGGGTTCAAATCTTGCTCAGGTCAATTTGATATTTCTTTCCTTCAGGGTCAGATGGACCTTAGAGTTATCTTGAAATTGCTGGCCTTGTACTTAAATTTTAAACTGATTACTAAGTGGTGTGCTGGCAGAATTGTTAGCATGCTGGGCAAAATGGTTAGCGTTATTTTGTCTGTCACTACGTTTTGAGCTCAAATTCCGCCAAGGTCGACTTTGCCTTTCATCCTTTCAGGGTCGATAAAGTACCAGTCAAGTAGTGGGTTCAATGTGATCAATTGCACCCCTTCCCACAGAAATCCAGGCCTTGTGCCTATAGTAGATAGGATTATTACTCAGTAATTTATGGATAATCAGTTTTTATAATGTAATTGGATTTCCTCCTCCTAAATTATCTTAAGCATTAAAGATATTACAATGAATCTTAACAGTTTGAGATGAATTTGTTTCAATGTCTTTATATAATACCTGATTACCCTTTGATTTCAAAGAGAACTTCTGCAAGTTATTAAAGAAAGAAGTCGAACGCTGAGGACAACAATGGAGAAAGAAAACCATTCGGAGAAAAACAAAGAAACGACTGGAGGAAGATGCATTTCTAGTGAGTATAAAATATCCCTTATTGTTATTAGGGTGGCAAGCTGGCAGAATCGTTAGCGCGTTGGATGAAATGCTTAATGATGTTTTGCCCGTCATTACGTTCCGAGTTCAAATTCTGCCAAGGTCGACTTTATCTTTCATCCTTTCGGGATCAATAAATTAAGCATCCACGAAGTACTGGGGTTGATGTAATCAGTTAGTCCCCTTCCCCAAAATTTCAGGCCTTGTGCCTGTAATAGAGAGGATTGTTCTTATTAAGAGAGCGGCAAACTGTTTAGTGGTATTTTGCCTCTTATATTCTGGGTTCAAATTCCGCCGAGGTTGATTTTTGCCTTTCATCGTTTTGGGGTTGATAAATTAAGTACCAGTTGAGTACAGGGTTCGATGTAATCAGTTCAATCCCTTCCTGCAAATTTCAGGCCTTGTGCTTATAGTAGAAAGGATTATTATTATTACAGCAGTGAGCTGGGAGAACTGTTCACACACTTGGACAAATTGATTAGCAACATTTTGTATTTGTTTGGGAGTCCAAATTCCATCAAGTTTGACTTTATCTTTCCTCTTTGATAAAATAAATACCAGTTGTATCCTGAGGGCAAATGTAATTGACTTACTCAGCTAAATTTGCTGACCTTGTCCCAGAATTTGTAGCTTATTATAAAGCCAGCGAGCTGACAGGGCCATTAGCACACCAGGCGAAATGCTTAGTGGAATTCTCTTTCTTTACATTCTTACTCTTTTACTTGTTTCAGTCATTTGTTTCATGCTGGAGCACCACCTTTAGTCGAGCAAATCGATCCCGGGACTTATTCTTTGTAAGCCTAGTACTTATTCTATTGGTCTCATTTGCCGAACCGCTAAGTTACGGGGACATAAACACACCAGCATCGGTTGTCAAGCGATGTTGGGGTGACAAACACACACACACACACACATATATATATATATATATATATATATATATATATATATACGACTGGCTTCTTTCAGTTTCTGTCTACCAAATCCACTCACAAGGTTTTGGTCGGCCCGAGGCTATAGTAGAAGACACTTGCCCAAGGTGCCATGCAGTGGGACTGAACCCAGAACCGTGTGGTTGGTAAGCAAGCTACTTACCACACAGCCACTTGCATTGCTTGGTGTTGATCTCATCAATTAGATCTCTTCAAAATTTCAGACCATGTGCCTGTTACAGAAAGGATTGTTATTGTCTGTTCCTTGGTAATAACTGTCATACTGATACGTGTAGATTCCTTTCTCTGACAGATATTCCATTCAGATCAGGTATACTTCAGCACTTAGCTCTGTATATTAATAATCTACACATGCAGACGCATTTGTACAGCAACACCGTCTCCATTTAGATATCATGCATACACTACCAGTTCAGAACTTAAGTTAGTCTGTGATATTGCCTAATCATTTCTCTTCCATTCTCCTCTTGTATTGGAGATGATTATGGAGGGAGTTTGACATTTAACCAATATCTGAAGGTTTAGGTGTAACACATATTTAAGAATCATTGCTTAACACAGTTTGAAATCTCATTGGGAATTTAATTCCTGTAAACTTAATGCCATTTCTACCTTTCCCTATATTTTTCTAGACACTGGCAATATTATTGACAGTATTTCAAAAACTGAAAATTCTGAGACTTTGCGTTTGTGTCCAAGATCTTCCAGTTCAAGAGTAACGTTTGACATGGAGAAACAATCCCACAATGAAAACCAAATGTCAAATAACACTTTGACTAGGAATGGTAAGTATTATTGCAAGCATCAATTTACCATTGTCACCCTCACCATCACTTGTTGCAATCATCACCATCAACAGCATATATATATATACATATATACACACGCACACACACACACACACACACACACACACACACACACACACACACACACTCGGAGTGGTTGGCATTAGGAAGGGCATCCAACTGTAGAAACTCTGCCAGATCAGATTGGAGCCTGGTACAGCCTTCTGGCTTGCCAGTCCTCAGTCAAATCGTTCGACCCATACTAGCATGGAAAGCGGACGTTAAATGATGATGATGATATATATATCATCCTCATTCAACATCTGTTCTCCATGCTGGCGTGGGTTGGACAGTTTGGCAGGAGCTGACTAGCTGAAGGGCTGTTTAGGCACTCTATTTTGGCATGGTTTCTGCAGCTGGATGCCCTTAATGCCAACCACTTTACAGTGTTTAGTGGCACAAGTACTTTTCACATGGTACCAGCACGCGCACACACACACACACATACACAGTCACTCTTCGGTTATATATTTTACTATTATCATCAGTACCATCACCATTTACAAAGTGGAGTGTTACTTTTACTCTAACCCATTAGCATTCAAACTGGTTGGATCTGGCCTCTTGCACCTCTACAATGTCAGTCTAGAGATTAAACAATCACATCATCAAAATCTTCAAGCTACAGAATAGTACTTAATTCAAAATAATGTGAATAAAACATTGCATTAGGTAGAGTAATCTGAATGCTAAAGGATCAAATGGCAATGAAGACTTCGATAATGACTAACTGAACTGTAGCTTTGACTGATGATGATTGTAGTTATCACTGGCCAGTTGTGATTGGTCAATTGGTCTCACAACTGTCCTGCAGTTGTTACGACTGATTGTATGGTGGCTGTGACTATCGTTGCCATAGTTGTCATGACTACCAGTAGATATAACTAATGGAGTTGTGACTGATTATCATGCAGTTACAGCTATGAATATACTGTAGATGTGACATTGATTCTGTGAATTGCATTCAATATTTCAAAGCCAATCCATTAGAAAGTGAACTGTTTTTTCACTTAGATTTGAAAACAATAACCATTTAACATTTACATTGCTTATATCCAGGCCAT
Source organism: Octopus bimaculoides (assembly GCF_046866305.1). Taxonomy (NCBI): domain Eukaryota; kingdom Metazoa; phylum Mollusca; class Cephalopoda; order Octopoda; family Octopodidae; genus Octopus; species Octopus bimaculoides. Next base: position 185,396,282 of record NC_142928.1, on the reverse strand, counting down.
ACATTGTTTTAAGTTCAAATCATCCAGATCTGGCCTCTCGTACCTATCCCACAATGTCATTCTAAACCTAATCATATCATTGAATTGGTTTAATTCAAAACAATGTGAATAATTAAGCATTAAATTTGGCAGTATAATCTGAACGCTGAAGGGTTGAGGATAAAAATTTGTATGCTTTTAGCTGGAATCCTGAAAAATATTGAGAATTCTACACCTTTGCGGCCAATTCCAACTCGTAAATGTCATTCAGAAATAAGGAAACGTAGATACAGTGAAACGGATATTGTGGTCAGTGACTCATCTAAGGATGGTAAGTATATTTGTCACTTGGTTTAAATGGGTGTTGTTATCCCTGCTGGTATTAAGGGATTTCGTTTTCCTTTTTGCTGATGATAGTCTATAGAAGCTGACAGACACATCATCTTGATTATTTTGAGCTCTGCTTTTCTCTGTCCTAAAGTGGTGAATTCTGATCCATGCAAGCAATTTTTTTATTGGGTTCCCTATCTGATGGCATCTCGTGTTTCTAAGCCAGACTGGAAATAAATGGAACCCTTTAAATGAACCTTTTGCTTACAAGCAGTGAAGACAAGGGGTAATATAAACTCACTGATACACATTTCTAAAGTTTTTATCTTCCTGCTTCACTTGCAAAGTATTGGTCCACCTGTGGCTATAATACACAGCACTAGTTGAGTATGTCCATGCAGAGGGACTGAACTCCTGACCACATAGTTCTTGAGTAAAGAGTATGTTGTATTTGAAGAGGTTTAATAAGACTGAAACATCACCATGTCCAGCAAAGAGTTGGTTTATGTCCCTGTAACATAGAAGTTTGCACATAACTCAATAGAATAAGTACTGGGCTTTGGTTTGTTTCACTAAACCCCATGGAGGCAGTGTCCCAGCATGGCCACAGTACAATGACTGAAAAAGATGAGTATATATGGAGTGATAGAGGCTGTGTGTGTGCTTGTTCGTTAGTAAGTATGAATGCACATATGTGAGAGAGAGGGTCTGTGTGTATGTACAATATAGTGTTTTGATAATTCTAATTATCTTTATTTCTCTGTCGTTATAGATGAAATATTGATCAAACACCGACATAAAACACACAGTAAGTATTTTCTCAACAACCATATTACAGAATACTTTAGTTTTCTGAGATACCAATAAATTTCATTGTATATTGTTACAATGCAGGAACTATTGTTTGTTATTTCACATGTTAAAATATCTTTAATCTGGATCAGGTGATTCATGATTGTTATATATATATGTGTGTGTGTGTGACAGTGAAGGCACATGGCTCAGTGGTCAGAGCGTCGAGCTTAGGATTGCAAGGTTGCGAGCTCGAATCCCGGACCGGGCTGCGTGTTGTGTTCTTGAGCAAGACACTTTATTTCATGTTGCTCCAGTTCACTCAGCTGTAGAAATGAGTTGCAACATCACTGGTGCCAAGCTGTATCGGCCTTTGCCTTTCCCTTGCATAACATTGATGGCGGGGAGAGGGGAAACCGGCATGCATGGGCAACTACTGGTCTTCCATAGACGACCTTGCCTGGACTTGTGCCTCGGAGGGTAACTTGCAATCCCATGGTCAGTCATGACTGAAGGGGGTCTCAGCAGCATCATCATCTCAGATGTGTGTGGCTGGCACTCTGTTGGTTACGGCAATAAGAGTTCCAGCTGTTCTGAATATAACGGAGCAGCCTGCTCGTGAAATTAATGTGGAAGTTGCTGAGGAGTCTAGACATGTGCTGCTAACGTAGTTCTCAGGGAGATTCAGTGTGACACAGAATGTTACAAGACTGGCCCCTTGAAATAACAGGTGCATCTCATTTTTTGCCAGCTAAATGGACTGAAGCAATGTGGGATAAAGTGTCTTGCTCAAGGATACAATGTACCACCAGCAATCAAACTCCTGACATTACAATTGTTTGTATAGTTTGTGCATGTCTTAAAATGTGTGTGTGCGTACGTGTTGACATGTGTGTTTGTACGTGTGTGTTGATACCTGTGTCTGTCTATTCCTTTTGTGCAAGTATTTGAATACATATATTTAAATTTGTATATTTTTTGGCATGGCTTCTCTCCCTCAAACCATATTAGATTATTTTATGCTTTTTAATGCGACCTTTTCTATCTATTTAAATGCTTTTCAAAATGAGCATACATATTTTGTTGGCTCTGAGGAAGCAATGGGATGCTGCACAAATACATAGCTCTAAGTGCACTGCTTCTTATGGAAAAAAAACAACAGCAGTAAACTAAGGAAGTTGATTCCTGTTCCTTTGTCATTCCTTAATACAGCATTTCTCAACCAGGGTTCCCCAGAACCCTAGGGTTCTGCAAAAGGTTCTTAGGGGTTCCCCGACAGAATGAGATATGCTAATTTTATGATAGTAATATTACTATACATGCACAACATATTATTGGTTATTGTAATATTGAAGTATAGACATCGTCCTTACTTATGTTATTAAAAAATATAACCACTGGGGATGGATATATATATATTGACCACGTGAATTACGATGAAAAAAATAAGATATGGTATGTAATTTGTATTGTGCAGGGGTTCCTTGAGATGTAATTTATTTTAAGGGTTACACAAGGGTAAAAAGGTTCAAACACTGCATTAATATATACATAGATACATTGTATATGTGAGGTGGGTGGTGGTAGTACTGATGACATTTGGCCATAAGCCTACTGGATTGCAGCTGACCTGGGGCTAAATGCTTTGCTGTGATATTCTTGTATTATTCTTGGACAGCATATGTAGAACTGCATTATCCAGTGTCTTATTGTAAGATGGTAAACTCTGATTTATTAAAGATTTGGCTGTTATTTCTTGCTGATTGAGTTAGTAGGTACAAGGTTCATTTTTGGTTTCTGTTGCTGTTAATGTCAGTTGTAATAATTATGCCATTGGCTGTGGTGTTATATAGTCTGGAACAATGGTTCCCAGACCTTTTTCATCTATGGACCCCTTTGACTCACTCCTGATATTTTACTCCTTTGGACTCTAATAAACATTCAATTTTTAAAAGATCCTCATATTTTTATAATTAAATATAAGGAATTATATTTTAAAAAATTGAAGTATTTTGTGTAGTAGTATAACCATTGTATTGCACAAGTTTTAACAGCAAAATCTTATGTAGACCCCACTTTAGAACCATTGGTCCCAAATTTTGAATATATTAATATATTCTTTCTATTACTCCGTATTTATTGAATTTTAATTCCATTTCCAGAAAACCATATCTTGTGTTTGCTAAACTCTGAAAACAAAGCAGACATTCTTCTCCTTCACACTGTTGGCACTCGAAGAGCTAATCTGATATATAACTGGCAGCAGAAACATGGCCCTTTTCAAAAGGTAAGGGGAAATGTTTTTGTTTTTAAGTGCAGTGAGACCTTTGGCATGATGCTGTGCTTAAGATGCATTAAACCAAGTGAAATTGTAGTTGTGACAGATACTAGTGTCATGCAAATGACACTTGTGCAAGTGTCATTAGGTTGGTGGGTCACCACTGATAGTTTCAGCTTCATTTAATATATGTAGGACTAGTCATCATCATCATCATCGTTTAACGTCCGCTTTGCATGCTAGCATGGGTTGGACGTTTGACTGAGGACTGGTGAACCAGATGGCTGCACCAGGCTCCAATCTGATCTGGCAGTTTCTACAGCTGGATGCCCTTCCGAATGCCAACCGCTCCGAGAGTGTAGTGGGTGCTTTTACGTGCCACTGGCACGAAGGCCACTCAGGCGGTACTGGCAATGGGCTACGCTCAAAGTGGTGTACTTTACATGCCAGCTGCAATGGCAACAACCTTGCTCGAATGCCTTTTCAAGTGCCAGGAATGCGACGCTTGTAACGATCACGCTCAAATGGTGCTATTTACATGCCACTGGCACGGAAGCCAGGTAGCTGCTCTGGCAAAGATCACGCTCGGATGGTGCACTGAGTGTTCCACTGGTACAGGTGCCATCACGATTTCTCTTTCACTTGCCCCAACAGGTCTTCACAAGCCGAGTTTAGTGTCCAATGAAGGAGAGGTTTGCATAAGTGGGCTGGCTACACCCCTGGTAGAGGCCTTGCATTATGGTCTCACTTGGCTTGCCAGGTCTTCTCATGCACAGCATATTTCCAAAGGTCTCAGTCAGAAGTCATTGCCTCGGTGAGGCCTAATGTTCGAAGGTCGTGCTTCATCACCTCATCCCAGGTCTTCCTGGGTCTACCTCCTCCAGAGGTTCCATCAACTGGTAGGGTGTGGCATGTTTTCACACAGCCATCCTCATCTATATGCAACACATGACCATACCAGCGCAGTTGTCTCTGATGCTTCTTAGTTTCAACTTTTCTCTCTCGGTACTTACACTCCGTTGCGTATGTACACCGACATTACACATCCATTGGAGCATACTGGCTTCATTCTTTGCGAGCTTACGCATGTCCGCAGCAGTCACGGCCCATGTTTCACTGCCATGTAGCATGGCTGTTCGTACACATGCGTCATAAAGTCTACCTTTTACTGAGTGAGAGGCCCTTTGTCACCAGCAGAGGTAACTTTGCCCAGGCTATCCTTATTCTAGCAGCTACACTTTCAGCGCCCCTCCCCCACTACTAACTTGGTCCCCTAGTATCTTTTTTACCTCGTACTTATTTCAGTTATTAGATTGTGGCCATGCTGGAGCACCACCATGACAAATTTTTAGTCGAATCAACTCTAGTACTTAGTTTTTTTTTAAACCTAGTACTTCAGTCAGTCTCTTGCCAAAGTGCTAAGTTATGGGGGGTGTAAACAAACTAACACTGGTTCTCAAGTGATGGCGGTGGAGACAAACATACAGACACGGTATTTTTCTTTCCTAAGGTATGACTACAAGAATTTCTTGAAATTGGGCTGCTGGCTAACATGGCACTTGTTCAGCATTCAGTGCTGCCACTGTTTATTTTATCATTTTAATGTCTACTTTTCCATGCTTGTATGACACTGATTTTATAGAGGCAGATTTTCTAGGTCCTGGTGACCTTCCTTAGCTGTTTCTATGCAAGGTAATATATCCCCATGGCTAGATATGGTTTTCACGGAAGCATCTCGATCAATGGTTCTTCACTGGGGTCCGTAAACGATTTTCTTAAAACTTATGTACAATAAAACTTCGACTGACGCAGACCACCTCTGCCCTCACTGAGTTGTACTACTGATTCTCTAGTCTTTTGTGATTTTCCTTTCATGCAATTTAACATTGTACATCCAATCCACCATTCTTAACTTGTTCTTCTTTAGATCCTCATCCCTCAACACCTATTTATGTTTTGCTGCCATGATGTATTAAAGTAATTTTAAAATACTTTCTTGCAGGTTGAAGATCTGTATCAAATTCTGGATTTGGGAGAAAAATATGTCTCAACATTTATGCACGTAAGTATGAAGTTGTTTTGCTCTTTTTATATCCTCATCATTTAATGTCTCTCTTCCATGCTGGCATGCAGTTCCATTTATCCATCTTGGCATAGTTTCTACAGTTGGATGCCTTTCCTACCGCCAACCATAGAGTGCTCTGGGTATTACTAATGCTTCAATTAATATGAAGACCGGGAAAGCCTTTGGTCCATCAGGAGTTTCGACAGATGTGCTTAAATGTCGGGTGGAGTATGATCGTCTTGTTACTTGTATCAGGTTATTCAGGAATGATCATACACAGTGACTGATAGCAGCATTATATTCAACTACTGTTGTGATTTTGCTAGGATTTGAACCTGTTAGGTGGAGCATTGTATCACTCTACATAGCAGGTGAATGTGTTCATTTATTTGACATTTATGAAGTGAACTCTTCCTTTCTATATTTAAGAGATGAGGAATTATGTATATTATTTACATTATTTATATTTGATGGATATTTGTCCTCATCTTGTTTGTTGTTAACGCGTTTCGGCTGATACACCCTCCAGCCTTAATCAGGTGTCTTGGAGAAATTTCGAACCTGGGTTCTCATTCCTAAGGCATTTTTCAATATTATTATTATTCAGATCATTGCCTGGAATTTGAACTCGGAATCTTGGGGTTATTAGCCCACGCTCTTAATCACCACGCTATATGCCCGTGGGTATATCAGTCGAAATGTGTTAACAACAAACAAAATGAGGACAAATATCCGTCAAATGTAAATAATGGACTCTTTCTTTGTGAAGAGTATTGGCTTGTGTCAGATGTATGTATAAAATACTCATAAGTAAAAGCCAAAGTTAACGGTTCATTGTTAGAATTGACGGTTTGCTGTTTAGTTATAATTATAGTTCATACTTACTTGCATACATAGTTATTTACTGTTTACTACAATAATTTAGTTCACTCTTACTATAGAAGGAAAGATGATGCCTCAGACGGAAGTGATTGCAGAAATATCATTACTGGACCTGGTCATGAAAGTTACAGAAAGGGTCACAGGTTCTCTAGTTAGGAATTTGAGTAGCCTAGATGAAATGCAGTTTGCTTTTGTGCCAGGGAGAAGCACTCCTGATGCTACTTTCTTAATAAGGCAACTGTCGAAGCATTTAGCCAGATGTAAATTCTAACTTAAATAGTATGTCCCAACATCTTCATAGCTTCTCTTTATCTGTCTTTTCCAACTGGGACAGTTTTGTGTCTCCTCTACAGCAAGACGTCTGTTTCTGTCCACTTATCATACTTTAACCCTTTCGTTACCATATTTCTAACCAAATTACACCCCTTATGTGTTTCAATTAATTTCTAACATAATCATAAATTTAGGCTGGTTTCGTTAAACAACTCTAACTTTTTTATTTATCAACATATTAATGTGATTTTTGGAAGATAAATTAACAAAAGGTTCTCAACCAATTCTATACCAAAATTTTTGTCACAAAGTGACTTTAATTACAGGTAAATTCAACAAAATATAAAATTATTTAAATTTTTGTTCAAACATCGCTATAGAAAATGGGTTATTAGCTAATATTCAATTGGGTATACAATAAAATATTATTATAGAGTTGTGCACATTACTAGATTTATTACTGTCTCTTTTGCCAGTATAAAATTAAAATCCAGAGCAGTACCCAGTATTTGATTCACAAATCTTTTCCAAACTTTGATCCTCCATTTTGTGCGCTTTCCTGGCATATACTGTTGAAAACGCACTCGGCCTTTATAGCCCACCATATCCTTATCTATAAACTGTTTTATATGTGCTTTGAACACAGTCAATGAGGGGTCTTATTTTAAATAAGGGATCAAAGTCTGGTTTTCCACGTACTGGTGTACTGCTCGTGTCTCTTATATGTAGATATTGAGTCAATTTTAAAAACTGTATCCTCGTCATTATACTCGACATATTCGTCGCCAAAGGGTTCATCACTACTCCAGTAATTTGTTATTCTAGGTAACTTTCTAATGCCCATGATAATATTTATGGCAAAATATGCTTTAATTTCATTCAAGTTTATGGGAAACCTCAAACTATCCTGTTTTACGCTTTGTTTACATTTAGCGTAACGGTTTGTTTCCGCCGTAATCAATTCAAATAGGCACATCGGAAAAAGCAAAAAGAAATAGTCTAAAGCTTTACTCTCCTGGGTAAGACTGTGACTTGGTCCAGTTTCTTCAGAAAAATCACTGAAAGAAGGAGTTTTTAAATTTTCACTCCATTCAGGTACTAATTCATTATCTTTATCGCTATCATCGGAGCTCTCGGATTCACTGCTTTCATTTTCGGAAAATGAAACCTCAGATTCATTATCAAATACCACGTGCTTTTTTTTTTTTTTTTTTTCGGTTACAGAGTTAGATTTATCAAGGTCTTCAACGGAAAATCCTTCGAATTCTGACTCGCTGCTTGACAGAATAAAATTCGTATCCATTTTTTTGTCAGGATTACAAATTTTGAAAACACAACAGGAACAAATTTGGAAAAAAATCTCCCAAAATTCACAAAATTAAAAAAACACATTGATCGTCGTACAAAACTATAGCTGAACTGTTTACACAAATAATCACGTGTTTTCACGAATGTACTAACGAGATTTGCTCAGATATTCTCATTTAAATATGAATAGGTGATTACGGGCGGTTTTGGGCGGCTTGGTCACATGAACCAAAATTTTTTTCGGGCGGCTTTGGGCGGTTTGGTAACGAAAGGGTTAAGCTCTTTTTACCTAGCAGAAAGCCACCTACCTCAGTCCAGCACCCCACCACTCACTTGAGGGTCTTGGAAACCTCATTAGTGCTGTGCTGCATAAAAAGCACCCAGTACATTAGTTGGCCTTAGGAAAGGTATCCAGATGTGGAAAAAAGAAATGCCAAAATAGGGTAGATCTTGGTGCAGTCCTATGGCTTGCCAATTCTTGTCGAACTCTCTGATCCATACCAGCATGGAAAATAGGCATTGAATGATGGCATGTGATTATATTTTTTTCCTACTTTTCAGACTATGTAACTTTAGATTTCTTAAAATATATGTTACACCTGGCAATATTTGAAATACAGCATTTACTTTTTCTCCTTTTAATGTTTTTCAGAGAAATTTTTTGCACTTTGACGAAGAAAATATGGACTCTGTCAGTATAAACCTTCTGTAATGTTCACACTAGACATTTTTTTTTTTTTTTTTTTTTTTTTTTTTGCATTGTTGATAAAAGCAGACGGATTTTGTTAATGTCTGCTCTTTATATTACATTCAACTATTTATCCAGCAACAAACTGCATTCAACTTTACGAAATGTTTATGCATTCTACATAATTATTACCAGCCATTAGTTACTGTTATATATATATATTATGTATTTGCTATTAAGAAAAAAAAAAACTCATTATCATTAACGTTTTTCTTAAAAGTATAACCAGTTACTATTATCAATATAACCAGACACTATGCTAAAATATAACCATTGGCTATGTTATCTTATAACCGGTGCTGACATGAACTAATAACCAGTGGTGTTTATTATTATTGTCAGGGGCAGGGGATTAACAGAATTGTAAGGTGTCAAGCTGGCAGAAACATTAGACAAAATACTGCTAAGTACTTTGCCTGGTGTGCTGTGTTTATGTTCAGGCTCGATAAAGTACCAGTTGCATACTGGGGCCGATCTAATCGACTGCCCCCCCTCCCCTCCAAATTTCGGACCTTCTACCTATAGTAGAAAAGGATTACATGCGATGAAGAAAATGATAGTATTTCTTCCAGTTCTTTTGTTAGGTCAACTTTGCCTTTCATCCACCAGGGTTGATAAAATACCAGTCTTGTACTGGGGTCGATGTTGTTGACTGGATTCCTGTGGCTCAAATTGCTGGCAATGTGCCTAAATTTAGAAATTTTATTAATGGTTTTAATTAAGGAAGAATTGTTAGCATCTCTGACAAAATGCTTAACAGCTATCATCCTTTTGCATTCCCGAGTTCAAACTCCACTGAGGTCAACTTTATCTATAATATCAACCCTGAAAGGATGAAAGGCAAAGTACCAGTCAGTGTGGGCAATGTAATCAAATAACTCCTTCCCTCCAAATTTCTGGCTTCATGCCTATAGATGAAATAATTATTAAGGTGACGAGCTGGCTGAATTGTAAGCATGCCAGGGAAAATACTTAGCAGCATTTTATTTGTCCTTATGTTCTGAGTTCAAATTCTGTTTGGGGTTGGCCTTTCCTTTCATCCTTGAGCTTGATGTAATTGAGTAACACCTACCCCCAAAATTTCAGGCCTTGTGCCTCTAGTAGAAAATATTGGTGGCAAGCTGGTAGAATGCTTAGCATTCTTTCTCTTATGTTCATAGTTAAAATGCCGACTTTACCTTTTGTTCTTATAATTACCGCAGTACACTGGGGTAATTGTAAAGACAAAAGGTAAAGTCAGCATTACCCCAGTACACTTGGGTAATTATAACTGACTTACCCCATCCCGATATTGCTGGCCTTGTGCCAAAATTTGAAACCATTATTATACAGCAACTATATTAAAATATCACCAGTGGTTATTACCATCCTCATAACTAGCAACCTATTCAAATATATCTCCAGTTATTATCAATATATGTTACATCAAAATATAACCATTGACTGTTATCTTAAAACTGCTCCCTAACAATCAGTTATGGTGGAAGCTATTAAGGCAGGAGATGGGCAGAGTTATTAAAGGGTTGGATGAAATACCTTGTGGTATTTAGTTTCTCCTCTTTGTTCTGTTCAAATCCTGTTGAGGTCAACTTTGACTTTCATCCCTCCAAAGTCACTGATATACCAATCAACACTTCGGGTTAATGGTATTGTGTAATCCCCACCCCTTATAATTGCTGGACCAGTGCCAAAAGTTGAAACCTTTGGTATTAAGGTGGAGAGTTGGCGGGAACATCAGCATTTTGTCTGTTCTGAGTTCAAATTTCACCTATGTCCACTTTATCTTTCATTCGTTTGGGGGTGGGGTCAATAGAATAAGTACCAGCTGAGCACTGGGGTCAGTGTAATTGACTTACCCAACTCCCCTGAAATTGCTAGCTGTGTGCCTTAATTTGAAACCATATTGATATTAGCATGGTATGAGTGATGGAGTGGCAAAGTTGATAGCAGATCGGACAAAATATTTTTGGATATTTTTTGTTGCATATGCTTACTTTCTGAGTTCAAATCCTACTGAATACTTTTTTTTTTTTCTCATTCTTCCAGGGTTGTTAAAATACAATACCAACCAAATATCAAGTATTGATATAGCTGAACATACAAAACTAAAGTTTGGTGTCTTGTATTTACTATATTTCTCTGAGTTGTACCCCTAATTTAGGGTACCTTCATACAAAGTTTGAACTTTGCTCTGTATAAGTTGCACCCCAGTTCTTAGTTAACAATCATGCATAAAATAGTGCAACCAGGAGCAGGTACAGTATGTAAAATATCCAGTTGCTTTCAGTGTTTTTTTATTATTGAAATATTTTATAAATCTTAGAATAATTTAATGAATAAAGAATCCGTTTTAAGGTTTAGATATAGCAATGTTTAACAATCTATGGATGGTTAATAATCTGATAATGCTTGAATAATCTAATGCTGTTTGGATGAAGAATCTTTGTTTGAACAGTTTGACATTTTAACAATGATCTACACAAGCAAATTCAGCCAGAACTATTTTAAGTTTATTTTATTAAAATCTATGTTCAAAATTGTCAATTTTAATTCTCTTTATTTTTCTGTTTATTTCGTTCATTCCATTTTCAAAGTCTCATCTCTTGAAAAGTTTGCGTTACTTTCATTATCCTAATCATTTGATGTCCATTTTTCATGCTGGCATGGGTTGGAGAACTGCATCAGGTTTCATTCTGATTTGACATGGTTTCTACAGCTGGATGCCCTTCCAACCACTCCCAGCTTGTTGTGGGTGCCTTTTATGTTCCATGACTATGATTCCACTTGGCTTGGCCTTGTTTCCTCTTTTCCATGGCCAATTCAGTGCTGCTGCTATTGCTTATGTAAAGAATGTTGGTCCTGAGCATCAGTTGATGTCTTGTCACTGTGTTAGTCGGCTAGTCTCTTGCAAGGATTCAGGTTAGGGCTTAGTTTCAGGGTAAATTCTTTTTTCAAGAGAAAATTGTCTCTATAGAATACATTGAAGACGTCAGTATGTTTGAGCCATAGGAAAAATGGCACAAAAAATTGGTTACTAAAATATATTCTGTTGTAAAGTTATGTGCACATAAATTGTGTACTAGAAATATATAAACACAAGTAAAAATATATAGATATAAATACATTAAGAATATATATAGAACATACTATATATGGTCCTACATACAATAAAAATGAAGTTAAAATTATATACATAGAATGGGTGGAGTGTAGAGAATATTGTAAATCCATATAGGGGTTTATAGTTTGTTAAAATCCGATGGTGGTCTTTCCAAGGGCATTGTGGTGCCGAGATATAGTAGTTCTATTAATTTAATATCACCGCCTCCTCCTTCAGGGAATTTTCCTACCGGTAAGGCTGCATTTGTCATGCACTATGTTGGAATTCAATGCTGATAATCTTTACAAAGAGATATATTTATTATGGTAGGTGGGTGTTAGATATGTAATTATTAAAAAAATCTTTTTATATAGTAGTGGGAAGGTAGAATATGTTAATATTGAGATAATGCTATTAATAATGTTAGAGGTGAAAGGTTGGAGATGACATGATCCAAGTTTTTATACTGCGGATTTAATGGAATTAATTTGTGTAGTTATGAACAGTTAACCAAATATCTGAGGGTTGAATAATACCTGTATCTACAAGAGAAGACGACCTCCGGAAACCTGTGTAACATTGAAGAATTATGCATACGCAGAATGGTTCAGGGTTCCCTAATGCAGATATATATATTTATATATGTATGTAGAAGAGGACAACAGATGCTGAGGCATAACAAGCATCTTAAGTTGTATATTTTATATTTTTCTAAAAGTAGTTGAGGTCTTACAGCTGTTTCGGGGATATCCCAAGTGATAGGCGTGTATGCTTGAATATGGGGTATTCTGTCATCAGACGCAATTAGAGAACATATAAAATATCTAGACATGCAAAATTCGCAGATAAGCGATGAAATGGAAGAGAGTAATGGAAACTGAAAGAACCCAAGTGTGTGTGTGTGTGTTTGTTACTGTCGCTTTGGTTTTGACACCACACGATAGTTGTGAACGAGTGTCCCTGTTGTGCGAATGGTGTCCTTCATATCCAATATTCTGTGAAAACCTGTCTTGTCATGGGGAAATATTGTTTTGGAAATGCCTGACATTGGTAACAGGAAAGGTATCTGACTGTAGAAAATTTCTCTCGACCAATTCTGCCCAGTCCACAAGCATGGGAAATTGGAGGTTAAAACCGCCAGTGATTAAGGTTGATGGCTCTTTTCTAGCACTGCATCTTGTCTCTTGTGGCTGTGAGTTTATCTCTGTTGTGTGGTTCAGCAACCTGATATTAATATTCACCATCCTTAATCTTTCTCTTTTAAAGCCTGTTTCTGCCTGGCACTTCTTCACCCAACTCTCATTTTCATGTGCATAGCATGTCTGAAAACAGTGTTCTCTCTTGTGAACTTGCTGATTCCTCTTGTTCATTTTTTTTTTTTTTTTGTCTCATCACTCACACTCCATCATTCATGGATGCAAGTATTACACATGTAGCATTCTCTCATCTTTGTTCAATCTCTGCACAACTTCTGCATTTAGTACCTATGTCTTCCTTCTATGCAATATTGCATTTTGTGCACACATCATGCTTTCTACCCATCACTGAGAAAGGTAAAGTTTTTACTGCTAACTAAATAGCCTTCTGAACATTTCAAATCTGTCCTTACTTTGGCTATCATATTTTTGTTTCACCTTCATTACTGAATCGGTTGCCTGGGTAACAGAAGCTGTCAATGTCTAGGTATTTGAAGGAATTCATTTTATAGATGCTTTTACTGCTGATGGTTTTTCTGCTATATTAAATGCCCTTTCATCCTGCTTGTTATCTAATTACACCTTTTGTGTGACTACGGTTTACATTGAGTACACCCTGGGGTATTGTTGCTTTTTTTTCTGCATGCTAAGCATGGATACAACCTAAATGGTTGTAAAGTCTCATCTTCTTTCCTACTAGCTGAAACCTTTTCTTTGTTTTCCTTTTAATTGCTGCTTATTATTGAAAGCCTGCATCCTGTATTACATAAGTTCTTTTTCAGCTGAATGTATGTGTAGTGGATGTGATGTTGAGGCATTTGTGTAGTTTTCACTATCAGGAAAAACAGGTGACCTCTGTTGAGAGAGCCATGAACTTATTGTTGCATTCAATTCCTGGCTGTGTTGTTTCCCAGATGAACACAGAGGGCTGCATTTGTGCGTAAATTTCCTAACGTACAGTGGTACCAACACATTGGTGGCGAATGATGTGGTTCACTAGGACTTCTCGATTGTGTACCAAATTGAGATTGACTGTTAGATTGACATGCGGAAGGGATACCAAGTGACAGAACTTGAATTTGTTGCACCAGGGCCTGTATTTGCATTGCCTGCTGCATCATCAAGGAATGGAATTGGGAAATCCCTGAAGGATGGAAGGAAAGCATTGATTGAAGGAATGGCTGGCATCACAGTAGCTAATGTGAATGAATTTACCTCAGATATTAAAAAAAAAAATTGTTTTAAGTTTTTTAAATGAGGGCAGATGCTAGAGAAAAGGCTGTTCGAAAATTTCGTCTGGGAGGATGTTCTCCCGCAATCAGCTTCATTCTCTGTAGGAGTTGTCGGCTTTTTGTCTCTCAATTCTTCAGATATCAGGAACTGGTGGAGGCACTTTCGTTTGAAACAAAACAGTTGCTGTTAAAAAAAAATGTTAAAGCAAGACAAAAGCACAAATGCTAGACATGGTGTTCAAAGTGCTTTCCATGAGCAGCTGCACAACATAGTCTTGCCAACTTCCAGTTGCCCTTTGGATTACTTCAAGCGGGTTATTGCTCCAAGCTTCCATCAGTGTCTGATCTCTCTTTTGGAATTCAAGATGATTTAACAGTATATCTCGCATGGTGAAATCCACGACATTAAGATCTGGACTTTCTGATGGCCGTTTGTTAGGTTCAATGGAGTCAGGAGTATTGGCTGTGAGCCAGGCATGAGGGTTTTTGGCTGTATGGGCCTTTGTTCCATCTTGTTGCCTTGCCCCGTTCATCTCCTCTCATTACTTGTATCTTTATCGTAATATTTATGGTGGGTTTTTTTTCTTTGAAGCTGTGGCTTTGATTTTTAGCAAGTAGTATTTATACCCTACTTAAATTACATATATATATATATATAAGTTCAAAAGAACAACAAAGTGAGGACGTGATATGGATAGTCTTGTTGGACGCTCGGGAAAGGAAAGAGAGTGTATGACGTTTCGGGCGTAGCCCTTCGTCGGAAAGTTCGGAGAATGGAAAAACGGAGAAAGAGGAAAATGGTACCGATGCCCACGAGGTTACATTGTGAAAAGACCGGAAGAGGAGGTGGTGGGAGAAAAGTTCTTTCTAAGACAGGAGAGTGAAAAAGGGAGATGAATATCTGTGTGCGCGCGAGTCTGCGAGTGTGTGTGTGTGTGTATGACGTAGTGGAAGGAATTAGTAGCAGGAATGGTTAGTGGATGCTTATAGACAGTGTTAGGTGGCAGGTCAACAGGCGTTTTTTTGAGTATGTGTGTTTGTGTGGGGTTGTAGGTGTTGGGTAAGTGCACGTGTGTGTGTATGTGTATATGTGCGTTGCTGTGTACGTGTGTGTGCGTGCGATTGTCGTTTTATGGTATGCTTTGACAGAGCTAGCAAGCCAGAAGGCTGCACCAGGCTCCAATCTGATCCAGCAAAGTTTCTGCAGCAGGATGCCCCTTTGAACGCCAACCACTACGAGTGTGTAGCAGGCGCCCTTTACGTGCCAGCGGCACGGGAGTTAGTCAGGTGGCACTGACAATGACCACATTTGAATGGTACTTTTTACGTGCCACTGGCCTCGACCCACAATGTTGACTCCTAATGCGTTGAACAAGGCTACTAAGATCGTCTATGTGATGCGAACAGTGTCATAGACACAAGAGAGATGAAATTCAGTAAATTATGAACCTTTTCGATATCAAACTTTGTTTCAACCCTTGAGCATTTAAACTGGCCATGTCCGGCCCAAATACCTGTTTTATGTTCTAACCAACCAGATCCTGTCCCACCTGCACTTCAATGCCATTATAAAATATATTATCGCATGATGAAAATTTTAAAGCTACGAGATAATGCATGATTAATTAAAAGCAATTTGAATGACCATTTGACAGAATAATTAGAATGTTAAAGGGTTAAAGTGAACTAAATTTAAGCCTTCTGTCAGAAGTTTCATGTTAATTTAAGTTCCATATACCATCTTAATAATGGCAGATATTTTACTCTATTTTTCATTGTTTTCTAAATTAATCAAAACACTGGCTGTGTATTGCAACAGAAATATCGGAACAAAGAGAACAAAATTGTAAGAATCTAGGAAGAGTTTATTCAATCCTACTAATTAGAAATGAAACAAAAAGATAAAACATATGTGTGTGTGTGTATATATATCCCCAGTAATCTACCTTTTGGGTCCTTGTCGCCTTCAGTATCTTCCCGTCTTTCACGTTATGGCTGTCATCAGCCATTCTTCTTTCAATTCGGGTGGCACCTTACCCACTCGTACCTTGGCCACACGTTTGCCACAGTACGAAGGCAAGAGAGCCCATTCGTCTGTCCTTATTGCCTATGTGGAGTGCTTTATTGCTTCCTCCTCTGTTGTGAAGTGCACTTCCACAGTGGTGTATCTTCTCCCTCTCATAATATATGTAGTGAATCTTTTTATATTCTTCACACATTCTTCTATGGCCTGTGTTGGTGCTGTTTCTATCTTTCTCGTGGCTGCCTTCATGGGCTTGAATATAACTCTTCTTTTTGTCACGTTGGCTGATAGCTCTTCTGGCGGTGTCATCTTCAAAATGTTTCCTTCCTTTGTGATTGAGTCTCACTCTCCTTCGTCTTTCTAGGCTTCACTTTTATCTTGTGGACCCCCAACTCACGCGTGACTACTCCTTTGCCCGTTGCGGCTGCATAACTTGGGCCTGCCTCCGGCTCCTCCATTTTCCCACAATGAGAAACAAAGCAATTAACAATTCAACAACGGCAACAATTCAGTTTACAATGGCAACAATTAAACATAAATTCACGCAAGAAACGACAATAACACCACTTATCGAAGATTCCTTGTTGACTGTAGTATTATTACCCATGAAGCATAGAATTTATACGATGTGTGTCGTGTGACAAAATGGTATTCCTTCGTGAATACAAATATTACACTTACTATGTAGAATTAAAATATGTAAATCACTTGACAATAAGAGAGAAGAATGTACTAAATTAATAAAATGACGAAGTATAATAGAAATGAAATCAATCAAAGGTATGCTATTTAGTGGAATAAAATTTATTAAAGTTTAAGTGATAGGAGCTAATGTAATAAGTGTCTAAGGTACGTAATTTATACTATATTATGAGGAATAGTAATATTTCAGTGAACTTGTACGTCTCTGAGTAGTTTATTTTTATTCGAACTATGTATTATTCACAAACCTACACGACTAACTAAAAGTAAAAATTTGAAAATAATTTGTATGAACATTATCTAAACTTATATAAAAAGTTTGTCTACATTTAATTTTTGCGTTCATCTTGGGAATTTATTGATTTTTTTTTTATTATTAGTAAATAGTATCTCCTTAAACTTGTTAGTGCATAAAGAGCAGAATTTACTACCTATTCGATAAGATTTTGCCTTACAAGCTATTTCCCACTTTAAATTGTACTTAATTCCTTTCGATTTTAGGTCCCATATGTATTTACTAAGGCCAGTGGAATTAAATTTCTATTCTTAAAAGAATGCATATGTTGAGCCACTCATGATTTGATTTTGTTAGATTGAGCCGATGTAAACCGTGTTTAGACTATATCATTAAGGGTTACTACACATTGTTATAACACATTCTCTAAATTACATTTATTGTTAAATTTGCATTTGGTTTTATCTCTGCATGTACAGTTAGTTATGTGCTGGTCTTTTTTATTACTATTACTATTATTGGGAGTGTTGCTTAATTTATTATTGTAAGGGGGGAGAATGTTATGTATTCTGATAAGATAATGAAGTGTGAGAACTTACCCTATATTTTCCGAAGGTGGCGAGATAAGCGTTTGTCAATGACCGTTTGGCAGAAATGAAATAATGTTGGTATAGATAACCAAATATATATACAGGAAGTTAGCATAGTACTAGACAGGTAACCTCGTTCACTTCCTCTTAAAAGGGGGAGTGGGGAAGACAGCGGGAGCTTGGCGTGAATAGAATCAGAACGAGAGACGGAGCTGCATATGAGTCGGACCGTTCACTACCTACCTTGAAACCATTGAGACTGGACATAATCTCAATTGTCTAGGTAAATACAGCTGATGAAGACTGATCAAATTTACGTTGTGAAACGTATTTGAAGAGTCAGAAACCAGTCCTGCATTATCCGATTCTCTGTTGTACATTTATTTAATGTTCTTCCTAGTATGTTCTTGGGGTAGTTGTTTCTTACTATCTACTCCAATTATGAAGAAAAGAGAGGATGAAACCAATAAACTGTCTACAGTCTGTCTACCCTATGTGAAAGGCCTCTCCGAAAAGATATGCGGCCCATATGACATCAGGGCAGTATTCAAGAGCAATACAACACTTCGCAAATATCTCCGGGTAAAACCACCAACAGAAGAGAATATGACCAAAAACTGCGTGTACTCCATCCCATGCAGCTGTGGTAGGTTATACAAAGGCGAAACATGCCGCCCCCTCAAAATAAGGGTAGAAGAACATCGCAAAGCTGTGACACGAGGAGATATCGATAAATCGGGTATAGCTGATCATATATGGAAAAATGGAAACCACCTCCCCCTGTGGGATGAAGTTAAAATAATAGACAGGGAACAACACTGGAAAATACGAAAACTAAAAGAAGCAGCACATATGCTAGGACACAACAACCTCCTAAGCAGACGGAGTGCAGATATGAATAGCATATGGGAACTGGTATTGAGGAAGGATAGAAAAATAATAGATTTATAAGCCTTAAAATTCACCCCATAATTGCCCACGGGCATATGGCGTAGAGGTTAAGAGCGCGGGCTACTAACCCCAAGGTTCCGAGTTCGATTCGCGGCAGCGACCTGATTAATAATAATAATAGTAACATCGATAGGAATGAGAACCCAGGTTCGAAATTTCCCCAAGACACCTGACGAAGGCTGGAGGGTATATCAGCCGAAACGTTGTGTTAACAACAAACAAGATGAGGACGAATATCCGTCAAATGTAAATAATTCCTCATCTCTTAAATATAGAACTGTACTAGTCTTATGTTGTGGAGTACATTCTTTGCCTGGGAAGGTTTTGGCATTTATGAGCAGCCATCTTTCCCTTTTTCTGGTGAGGTTGTAGTCAATTTGGCTAGTGTGTCTGCCAGAACGGTAGGTGACTGGCAGGTTTCCTGAAGTTAGTATTGCATACTATAAGGTTGTTTTCATCGCAGAACTCCAGCAGCCTGGTTCCCTCCTCATTGCGGGAACCAAAGCCATATCCTCCATGTACACCTTGGAAGCCCCCTGTATGTTGTCCAAAATGTCCATTGAAGTCACCATTTCTCTTTATTATAGGCACGAAGGCCTCATTTACAAAGAAGGGGGACATTACAAGGACAGACAACACAAAACGTGGGGTGCATAGATCGAATTATGAGATGAAATGAGTAAATTACAATATGATGATGGAATGGCTTATGAGTTCCCCCAAAGCTCAGTTTTCTTATACAGTTCTTATTCATTTTACTTTTTCTTTTTATGATTCTTTCGTTGTTATGTATGGTTTCAGCTCCTCCACCGTTACGACGCTTGGCAAAGTGTTGTAGCCCACATACGCTTTTTTTCCACCTGCTCCTCAGTCTCTTCCTGCTTTTCTTCTACCTCTTTCTGTTCTGTCAGCACCATTTCCTCCTCACAAACCTCTGTTTCTTTTACTTCGTCTTCTTCTACGGTTATTGAAGTCACCAGCCACAAAGTGAAGGCCCTTGTCATTCGTCAATGAGGTCGTCTGCAAGAGGGTGTCATAAAATTGGTCTTTCTGTTCATCGGGTAGCCCCGGCTGAGGAGCATAGTCCGAGATAATGGTTGTTAACCCATGATGAACTAATCTAATCTTAAGTATTCTATCGCATACTCTGACTACCCCGATTGCCTTATCCACCCATTTCTCCGCAAGAAGTATACCCACGCCCGTGACCCCGTCAGTGTTCCCTGCCCAGAAAATCTTGAGAAAGAGTAGGTAATGGTCAAAGCTGACAAAAGAGAATGTGAAGGTGGCATTGTCACTTCATGATTTCGGCCAACTGTATCCTCCGATAATTTGATTTCACGTTCCTCCACATCCCTTCCACGGTGTTTGTGTGGACCGAGGCATTGGGATCCCCAAAGGTGACACTGTGGTTGACAGTGGAATGGTTCGATAGGCTGTTATATGCTCTCCAGGAATATGTGGTAATCTTAGTTCCTGGCAAAACATGGTGGGTAATAATAGGCAACAATGTTGCTGCACTTCTGTTTTCCACAGGAACTAAGACACATCTCAGACTTTCCCGTTCTACCATTCCAAAAACCCAATGCCCTTCTCGATAACATCCACGATGATATTTCCTGTGCATGAACTTGGATTCGTCGATCTCGACCACAGCATCTTCGTTGTCCTATACTCTGACACGTGCCCTACTGACTTTCCCCTATTTCGAGACCCCCATGGTCCAATCTTGACACCCCACTAGGAATCTTATCAACTGGATTAATGCTGTGTAGATCCATCAAATGCTGATTTTGTTTTTGTTCCTTTTGAGTGTTCTTTCTTGGCTCTTTCACCTCCTCTGTTCTTCAATTTGATGGTGGTAGGTGCACTTGGGTTTTCTTTCCTGGCAGGTCTCTCGCTGTTTCCTTGTGTGTGTACCAAGTGGGGGGGAACATCTTTTACGTATATCCATTCCTCCATACTTGTCATCTTTGCTATGTTCATTATGATGGATGGCATCAAGATGTGGGATATTATGAGAGCGTAGGAGCATATAAACTATTGTTTGTTTTGCTCTCTTTGTGCTAAAGTCCTTGAGTGGCTATTGCTCTTCAGCACAGCTGTGATGATATTGTTATTTCCTTCAGTATGATGCCAGGCTCTCAAAAACAATGTGAGTTCCATGCATGCAGGTTTGAAGACTGCCTAACAAAGATAGTTCTCACCAAAGCCATCTTCAGATGGGGCTGAAGATAGGATTTTCCAAGATATCATGTAATTGATATTGTTGCTAAATGTTTTAGATGGACCTGTGCCCTTCTATTTTCTAAGGTCATTAAAGGAAGATCTATGATTATTTATTCTTGATTTTATAGAATTTTTCGTATAACCAATGTATACATATTTATCGGAATTATGAGTAATAATGGTTGCTTGGTATACTACTTGTTTCATTTTACAATTTCCATCTACTTCACAAGTATTTGGTCCCCACGGTGCAGAACATTGGCAAATATTTCCTTATCTGCTTCCCCTCGGGCTAAATAAACCTGTCTCCTAGCTTCCCTTCTGGCAGTCTGATACAATTCCCTGCTATCACCGTTCTTCCAGTCCTTCTAAGCCTGTTTCTTTTGTCTAATAGCCCTGTCAACAATATAGTCGAGTATTTGGGTCTCTGAAATTACAATTTAAATTATTAGGTGGTACTATGTTATGTCATTAGGTTTGCATATAGTTTTATTGACACTGTCAGCATCATCTTAGTCTTCAACTAATCACCATTAACACAGTTGTAGTGTTGCAAGAATCCATGTTGGGTGTCAGTCAGCAAATTATTTTCCTTGGGAAAGGCAATCAGTTTCTTGCATACTATTCGTTTCGTGACTTTGCTGATGTGAGAGGTCAGTGATGGGCCTATAATTTTTAGCATCTGCTCTGCTTCTTTCTTTATGGATAGGACATATTCGCTCTTCCTTCAGTCTGTCTTGGAGTTTACCACTTTCAAGAAGGCTGTGAAGGAGAAGCTGCAGTGGTTTTGCAAGGGCTTGTTTGCATGATTTGAGAAGGACCACTGGAAATCCTTTAGAGCCAGCAGCTGAGTTGGTGTCAATGTCATATGTGACCAGTGTTATCAGGTCATCCCATAAGTTCTGTCCGAATTTTTAATAAAGAAAACAAGTGATCAAATGTTATATTTAATTGAAATTTAATCATCAATGTACTTTCCCTGATTATGTATGACTTCCTTCCATCTATTTACAAACTTTTTAATCCCATCATTGTAAAACTCTTTTGGTTTCAAAGCAAAGAACTCTGAAATGTCAGTTTCGACCTCCTCCTGGCTTGCAAAAGTTATGTCCCCCAAATGATTCTGTAAACTATGAAACAAATGGTAGTCTGAAGGAGCAAGGTCGGGAGAATAAGGTGGATGAGGAATTTTTTCCCAATCAAACTCTTTGAGCTTCTGTGATGTGATCTTTGCAGTGTGGGGTCGCGCATTGTCCTGATGAAACATCACTCCTTTTCGATTCACTAAAGTGGATCTTTTTTTCTTCAAAGCTTGGTTCAAATGCTCTAATTGCTGACAGTAGACTTGAGCATTGATTGTTGCATTAGGTGGTAATTCCTCCACCTAGTCCACTACTGGAAAATTTTGAAAAAGAATTATTTGAACTAATAGCTAATGTAAAATCGAACACCCACTATCATACATTAATTCCAGAAATTAAAGAAGTGAACCAAGGATTATCCTAAAGGACCACAAGAACTTCCATGATAATCCTACTGTAAGACTAATTTGCCTAAGTCCGATATTGGTTGACTTAGCAAATCTATTCCGCACAATATTCTACCTCTTATAATTCCCAACCTAACTCTAAAATTATGGATTGATAGAGATGAGGTAATACATTGGTTTAAATCCATTGATAACATAAGTAATTCTATTATCCAATTTGATATTAATAGTTATTCCGGTATATCCCCTATTCTTCTCAACAAGTCTCTTATTTTTGCTAAAAACCTCTCTTATAACTAGGGATGAAATTGACATTCTTTTAGCTAGGACTATCATAGAATTTGAGGGTAAACTTGCACTAGGGCTGATAACCCCAAAAACTTTGATATAGCTATGGGCTCAAGTGACTCGGTAGAAATCACTAATCTAGTTGGTGCAGTACCTTTTAGGGTGCTGAAATAGAGAAATCCCTGAATTACAGGGAGGTTTATATAGAGATGATACTCTATTTATCAGTCATAGAAAGAATCAGAAAATTTTTAAAAACCTTTAATTTAGGTATCACGTATGAGTATGGCACAAAAGTAGTAAATTATATAGATACTACTTCAGACATTAACCCTAGATTATACCACCCCTATAGGAGACCAGGTGAGGTTACAAGATATGTGAACAAATTATCAAATCACCCCCACCCTTAATGTGTTAAGATCGGTAGTTAAAAGTATCTCTAGGAGAATTACAAAATTATCATGAAATAATGATATTTTTAATACTCATGCCTACCACTATAATGTTGCTCTGTCTAAGGCGGGATATAACCAGGAAATGACTTTTCTTAGTTAGCACCTTTTAATAGTGGAAATAATGATAGTTTGAGTAATAGGACTATTAACTTATCTGGTTGTGAAAAAATACCAAACAAAGCATCCTACAAACCTAACAATTTAAATAATAATAGAATATGCTTCGACAGGAGACGGGATACTAAAATGGGTATGAAACTTAGGTTAGATAATAAAGGTAGTGATGTGAAATATAAACATAACTATTAATCAAGGTACGATTCTAGAGAGACGGGATAGGACAAGTATATCCTGCCCTGACTTACACCATAAACTGCATCTAATCTAAACTGACTCTCTCCCTAATTAGTTAGGCTATGACCCTCTCTGTGACTTTCATCACCTGATCCAACAACTTGATATCTCTGTAATTATTTGTATCTAAAGCATCACCTTGTAGCAGTTGACTATGGTGCTGCTACACCAGTCATTGGGCATGACTCTGTCGTGTATCACCTTGTTAACTATACGGATGACTAGGCTATAGCCGACACTGCCAGATATTTTGAGCATCTCTGCAGTGATTCCTGATGGGCTGGGGGCTTTCCCTGTCTTCATACCCTTAATTGCTTTATCTACCATGGTACTGTCAACTCGGATAGCCGGTCCCTCTGTTGGTTTGACATTCGGCAGACTCTCTTTCTCCCATTCATTCTCTTTATTGAGCAACCTTTTGTTGTGGCGTCTCCAAACTCCTCTTTGCAGCCACATTTAGTGCAAGTGAACCATCATCCATGCAGACACATTTCTCTCTCACAACATCGCGATTCTCTCACACACTCTTGCGACACAAAATACCTCAAGTCTTTGGTCCTCACGGTGCAGAACATTGGCAATTTTTTTCTTATCTGCTTCCCCTCTGGCTAAATAAACCTATCTCCTAGATTCCCTTCTGGCAGTCTGATACAATTCCCTGCTACCACCGTTCATCCAGGCCTGTTTCTTTTGTCTAATAGCCCTGTCAACAACATTGTTCCACCACCACGTTATTTTGGGTCGAGAGGGGACTTTGCACCATCCACAGATCTGGTCAGTGGCCCTCAGCAGGTTGTCCCGTAGAACCCTCCAGTTGTCTTCTACATCGTGTTAAGCTATATCCCCGTCTATTTCGCCAAAGGCTTCGAGTAATATGTCTCTAAATCTCTGTCCATTCGCAGGATCTTTAAGCTTCCAGACCCTTCTCCTCCATGCTGGTCGTCTTCTGGGCAACCACTTATCTCTGATCATGAAGTCACTAACTACTAATCTTATGTTGTGGGGTACATTCTTTGCCTGCGAAGGTTTTGGCATTTCTAAGCAGCCGTCTTTCCATTATTTCTGGTGAGGATGTAGTCAATTTGGCTTGTGTGCCTGCCAGAACGGTAGGTGACTAGGTGACTGGCAGGTTTCCTGAAGTTAGTATTGCAAACCATAAGGTCATTTGCATCGCAGAACTCTAGCAGCCTGGCCAAAGCGGTTCTTTGAGTTAAATGCATGCGCAAGATGCCCAAAAGGGTTCCTCTTTGGCCACCACATGCGTAGGGTGGGTGGGATGAAAACATTTCCGATTGTTTTTGTATATTCGTAATCTCCGACATCTAAAACGTAGGGATCTGAAAATTTTTTTTCAAAAAAATGCATTTTTCAAAGAGAAGTGCGAAACTGCATTAGCCCCAAAGTATGACTGCTTGACTTTGTTAGTAACGGTTGAAAGTTTCCTGCAATTTTTTTTAATATACTTTGGCTCAATGAGTTTTCAGTTTATTGTGACTTTGACATTTTCGCATCTCGTCTGGTGGATATATATATAAAGAGGTAAAATTGGAAAGTGCCACGTGAGTGAAAATATATATTCAAAATGCAGGGGTCTTTTAAAGATGTTTATACTTTCCAAAAGTAAAGTGCAAGGCTTTGTGTAGCCTTTGTGGTATTAAAAATGAGTTAACAAAGATGTATTCCTGAGGGGTGGGGGTATTGTGCTTATTTGTTGGCAGACTAAGTATATTTTAATAGATTAGTGTCAATATTATTCATACACCAGATTGTTTCAATGTACCCATGGGCGCACAAGGCTCCACTGAAGTAACCGATTTAGTTGGAATTTACCTTCTACACTAGTTACAACTAATTTGGGTCACAGTTATTGGTCAGCTCCGGTGACCAAGTTCTTTTCTTTAACATCAAGTCATATGACCTACTGGTTGGCCAAATTAGTTGCAGTTATTCCTGTTTCAACTTGCCAATGCGAGAGAAAAAGCATGCATTTTTTTGAGCTACCCCATTCTTATAATAAATAGGTAGCAGTTTTCAGCTTTTCTTTTTAAATTCTAGAAATAGCCTCTACACAGCTGCATTAGATTTCCGAATATTCGCAGGAAATCAATATTTAATATTTAAATTTTGAAAGATATATATCCAACATGACATGGTAATATAATAAGTGTTATTAGTCTGTGTATTACTGTTCTATTTAAAGTGTTGCGTTTATTATTCATGTAGGAGATTATAATGGCCAGGTTATGCATCAGACTAGAACCTATTCTTATTGTTTTACTGTTAATGATTTCCCAGTATTTTCTCCTTTTATAAAGTAATTTAAATGTTGTTGTTACTAAGTTTTTAATTTGCATAGCATATGGTAGTAAAAGCCTTGGTTTATTGTTATTATAAGGGCAATAACTTTTATTTTTGGTAATATTTATAGGTCTGAGGTGACTGCTCCAGAAAGTATAGGAGCAAAAAAAGAAGTGTCATTGTTATCAAGTGAATGATATTTCAACATCTTGTGTGCCTGCCACAGGTTCAAAGAATAAACTTGTCAATCTGTTGTAGATTAATGTTATTGACTTTATACCTATCAGTAACATTACCATTCTCATCACTGTTTATGGAGCTGATGACGGGTGCCTGTTTGGGATTACCTGTGTTATTCATTTTTTCCTTCTTATATCAGCGTTTGCTACTAGAATTTATAAATTTATTTTTAATTTCTGTACTATTTTTTTTATCAGTGTATGTATGCATCATAGGTTATTATTTTCATTATTACAGGGAAAGTACTTAATTTTATCTTTATACCCTGCATTTTTAAGGGCTGTATTATACTTATCCTTCTGCTTATCAAATATCTCCTCATTTGAGGAGAGATTTGAGATTCTTTTGCTTATATTTAAAAGGGCCCTTTTTAGTTGTCGGGAATGGTTACTGAAATTTATGTACCTTAAATTGGAGTTCTGTTTCATATATAGTTCATTTAGTCCAGTGTTCAAGTTACAGTTTGCATCTAAATAGTTAATGGAGTAATTTTCATTTTCTATACTTATAGAGAGATCAAATCTACTGAAGAACTTATGTAAGCATTTCTTCAATAATTCTATGCATCTATTCGAGTTATTTCTAACTGTAAAGCATGCGTTGTCCCTATACAGACCTCTTAATTCTGGGAATTCCTTGTTTCTCTAAAAGGTAGATTCCTACTAAGTCAGTTGCTTCTGCTGAATCTGGCAAATCCATTGTGATATCAAATAGATTAGGTGTATCATTTCTTGCCCATAGTTTATCGAATTTGATAAGTTTTTCGGGCTGTAAGTACATTTCTTTCTCTCCTGCTTAAACCAGTGAATTTCTTAGCGAAAATTAGAGCACTGTTCAAAGCAGTAGGGCTGAAGAGTAATAATTTTGTATGTCTATTTGTAAGAATTTCTGATTATTCTTATTTTGTATGTTGGAGAACCAGTCTAATGCACTTTAGTAAGTATTTATCCGAAATTACCTTACTTAGATTAATTTGCCCTAGTAAATCAGACATGGGTATGAGTTCGATGTTCTTTAAAAATTAACGATTGTCTTTATAATTATCAAAATTTAAAGTTCATATCTTCGTTGACTTTTTCCTCTCACTTTAAAAATTTTTTTTTTATTATAAATATACAGACATACATATACATACATACATACATACACACACACACACAGATATATATATAATTTTTCTCGTCTGGCCGTAAAGCCTTCTGTTTGTTTTCCTGTCTTGTTTTTCGTCCGCCACTACATTCCTCCATGGCTAGATTTAATTTGCGTATACAGATTTAATCTGCGATCCATGGGACGAGCCGTTTTAACGTTGCGTCCTGCCCGAAGCTCGTCGAAACGCCGGTGTTAAAACGTGGGTAGCTGAAGAAGTAGAATGTTCTCTATGTGGCTCGTGTGTTCTCGTCTATGTTTGTGTGCAATGTCCTGTACCCAGATATGCACCTATACATACAGGTGGATGTCGGTATGCACATACCTGTACGTATATATGCATATACTCATTTACTTTTGTTTTTATATATATATATATATATATATACACATATATACATATATACACATATATATATGTGTTTTTATATTATTAATAAATTCATAAAATTATCAATAATATTCGCAGGAAATCAATATTTAATATTTAAATTTTGAAAGATATATATCCAACACGACATGGTAATATAAGTTTAAAATTTAAGATATACGAAAAATAAATATATATAAAAATATGAATGTAGATAAAGATAGATGTGAATATAAATGCATATAAAAATGTATGCGTAATTGAGCATGAATATAATAAAGTCTAAAATTTTCCACTCTATCTGAGGCCTGTTGAGTCGGAGGAATAAAGTTCTCTGCCATAGTTGGCACGTAGTCCAATCTTGGGACCCCGATATCTATTCTATAGTTATTGCTGAGAATATAAAAAATTCTTCTAGTTGTTTTATAGACGGCTTTGCCTTTTTTTACTTCTATTTTTTTCATTTTTCCTTTATCTATCGTTGCTAGGTGGTTCATCAGATCTCTGTTTGAGGTTCGACCCACTATGTAAACACTGTCTTTTTCTTTTGTTTCACATTTTTTAGTTTTTTTTTTTTTTCCTTTTTGCTTGTCTTTCGTTGGGGAGGGTTGTTTTAACTTTCTTTTGTTGGACACAGTTGTCCAACCCTCTCCAACCTTTTCCACTGGCACTGGTGTTTGATCCTTTTTCGTTTCCTGTTCTTCTTCCACCACTTCTGTTTCCTTTCTTTTTTCTTCTATTTCCTTCCTTTTTTCTTCTGTTTCTTCTTGGCTAGTTTTTCCTTCCTCTATCTTCTGATTACAGCTTGCCCTGAGGTGACCCTTCTTGTCACACTGGAAGCAACGAGGTTTGTGGCCTTCCACCGACACGACTAGTCGTGTGCCGCCAACCTCAAAGCTTTCAATTATTTCCTCCAGTGTGGCCTGTTCCGCTTGAATTGTCATTTTTAGGGCCTGGCCGTATCAGTCTTGGTTCAATCACCATTGCGTCCAATATTGTAATCCTGTCTTCCAGGCCCATTGTTGTGGCGACTAACCACTCTGGGTCAACTTCAGGGGGAATGTTCTGTATTGTTATTTGTGATGTTCTCCTACCCATGTACAGTGGTAGGAGAACCACATTTTCCGTTTCCAGAGGCTCTACAGAATGGAGTCGGGCAGCTTCCTCTGACTCCATTCTCACCTCTATACTAGCATAATGCTTGCCTCTAGTGATGTAAGTAATTTTTTTCAGTATCGGTTTCAGGCACTTTTCGATCTATCAATGGAATCCCCCTTGTTCGGGTCCTTTCTGACAAGCGTCACAACCCCCCCCCCCCCCCGGCGCACAGATCTGGGAATAAACCCATTCTGCTGCCAGTTCGCGTAGACATTTGCCAGTAGGTACCCGAACAAGTCTGGCATTCTTTTGTACAACTCGTAGGGTAAACCATCCAGTCCTGGCGCCTTACCCGTGCTGCAGTCAGCCATCGCCTCAATTATTTCCTCAGGTGTGATCGGCCCTTCACAGCTCTCCGTGTCCCGCCCCAACAGACGCCGCAGCCCGGCGAGGAAGTCCGTTAGGTCCCTCCTGCTATCCGGCCCACCACCCCCATCGAAAAGCTGGGCGAAGTGCTCCTGAAAGGTCTTACACATCTCTTCGGGTTCATTTATCAATTTACCTTGTTGGTTCGTCAAAGATCCAATTGTAGCATCATTGCCACGTTGGGCTTCCACCACTCGGGCCCATCCTGCGGCCTTGATTCCCTTGCAACCCATAGCACGAATTCTAGCTCTGACAATGCAACCCATGTGTTTGGCTTTGAGGTGCTGGTCTAACGCCAGTCTCTTGGCCTTCACCTGAATCGCAGAGCCAGTTCTCATTGCTTCCTCTAATTCTTTAACTAGAACTGTTTCCCTCCTACGCTCTCTAGCCACTAAACTTATGCTATATCTAACACTCAAATTTAATGGCTCGTTTGAGGGCATACCACCATTTATTATTAATAATGGCGCCAGTTAATGCCCTCTGAATCAACAAACTAATCCGATCTCTGTACTCCTTAATCGCCAAAAGGGACGTGTTAAGTTTCCTGTAGCCGGAGCCTCTAGTATATCGCTTATCTATGTCGAGCCTACAAGTGATCACTTTATGATCACTGTAGCTGACTGGGTAAAACTGTGGACACTTAGCTATATTTCTATCTACTTTTCTAATTAACACTCTATCTATGTATGATCTGGAAGATCCGTTGCTACTTGACCAAGTCCACATTGGAGCGTTCGGAAATTCCAACCTATAAGGGTCTGCCAGCTCAAAGCGGCTTAGCAGATCCAGGAAGCAAGAATTACCTTTTCTAGTAGTATTTGAGCCAACATAATCTACACGTGCCTCGCAAATTGTGTTGAAGTCTCCTAGCACAACTAAAGAATGTGATGTACTGAGAAACTTCTCTAGATCCCGAAAAAAGTCATTTTGCCCTGATAGTTGGGGTGCATAAATTGCAACCAGTCTAAAAACTTTACCATGGCTGAGCGTCAAGTCCATGGCGACCAGCCTACCTTCTGGATCTAAAAAAATTAACTTTTTCTCAGAAACCCGGTTTCTTTTTAATAGGACCAACACCCCACTCCCCCTAGGACAGCCTGGAGAGAAGAAACTCTCGTAGCCATTCAACAGGAGGAGCAGATCTCTTGGCCCTCTCAACCGGGTCTCTGTAGCAACAACATCCAAATCGCGCAACCAGTGGTTCGGTGGTTCTTCTTTTTCTTTCTCCTTTTCTTGGGGTCTTCCCGTATTTGGACGTAGGCCCTCGTAAATGTATGGAGAAAAATCCCTCTTGAGAGGGCCTACGTCATGAAAGAATTCGGACTTAATCCGTCCGTAATCCTTCCGGCCTATCTTGTATATGAGAAAGTCTTTTGAAGTAGTTTTTTCTACTCTTTTGGCAGACGCAATAGCTGCCAAACAGTTCACTAGTCTATTATTAGAAGCCTTGACAGCCATATGTGTTTTCCTTTTCTTTGTCGTTCTTTTTATTAAGATTTAGTCTGGTGGGGGCGATCTGTGTCTTTTTTCCTTTTTTTTTTAAGTACAGACGACCACCCCTCCTCTCTATCTTTCTCGTCGCTCTCCTCTGTCGACCCCAGTGCTGCTTCCGGTCGACCCTGGTGTTGCTTCTAGTTCGACCTTGGTGTGGTCTCAGGTTCCTGTGTTGTTACACTATTCAAAAGACGTCAAAGAGCTTCAGCCCACTGCAAATATTTCATCATTAAATTTAGCTAGACTTGAGAATATTATATATAAAGAGTTTTTGTCAGAAGATTCCATTTCAAATTCAATTTTAATTTAGTATAAATACTTTTTTTATTTATTTTTTTTATTCCGTGAAGTAATATACTAGAATCTAAGTTCAAATTCCTAAGCATTTATTTTTAATTTTAATTAATATATTTATAAAGGTATTATAGATTGCTATTATTAGAATTCCATTATTAAGTGTCTGCGTTTAACATATATTTTATATTGACGTTTATATATATTTATATTTATATTTCGTATATCTTAAATTTTAAATTTATTATATTACCATGTCATATTGGGTATATATCTTTCGAAATTTAAATATTAAATATTGATTTCCTGCGAATATTATTGATTATTTTATGAATTTATTAATAATATAAAAACACATATATATATATATATATATATATATATTTATTTGCTGAAAATAATAGAGCACTTAATATAAGTTCAGTTACATATTCTTTTAGAATATTCCTTATAAAAGTTATATACACATAAATACATACATACACACACACACACACACACACATATATATATATATATATATATATATATATATTTTATAATAAAACGATTGATTCTTCAACCTGGCGACCTATAAGGCCCAGCAGATCGCCTTTGATTTTCTCCGATGATTAGTTTGGGTGACTCACACCCACCTTTTTCACCACTTCCTTCCATCTCTGTTCATATACTCTAGCTGACAGGGTTCTCCAAAATGGTGTTCTTGAAAACCCGCATTCTGTCTTCCTTTGTCTCTGACGACGAACCGTCTTCCTACATCGAAACATATTAGTCCCGTTTCTAGCAATGCAAGGTGAATGACATGTTGGGCAATTCACAGATGCAGGAACATCTCCATGTTCGCTGAAACATTCTAATGCCAAGTCATCATTATATTGAAATCTATAAATCCCACCATACAAAGTTAAATCACAGGCAGTGCAAGATACCATCCTGATTTACTGCTAATTAAAAGGAATTGGTGCTAATTAAAGTGCTCGTGTCAATGATCAGATCAAATAATAGGTTATATATTACCATTCAGAAAAGATCTTGTTTCATTGGTCAGTTGAAATAACGGATTTTGGTGACCAATGGTGATACAAAAATATCTTGAACAGTTATTGAAAAAAAACCATTAGGTCAAGACTCGGTCACAGGAAATGTGTCCATGTAGTGTCACAGGCCAGAAAAATTTTCAACTTGTCTAATCGTATATATATATATATATATATATATATATATATATAAATTGTAAATCCAAAAAATAACAAAACTACAAAGGATTCCGCGGTACACGTGTTTCAAGCTTTATATGTGTATAATTTACAATGTAAAGCTATCCTCAGCCGCAAAATTATTTCTCTCCCAGGAAAATATACCACCTCGGCGTTGAAGTAGGAAGAAAGGTGTGATGTAAGAGGTGAAGATCCTTTCGGTATTCTGTATAGTACTATACCTCGTATAATTCTTCACCCAGACATAATCTCTCCGGTCCTCCGAAAACCTTCCATACCTTGCCACGATTCAGTGTGTAGTGTTAAGTTGGTGGTTAAGAACAATACAATACAATAAAAAGACATACACAGATATTCATGTAAAAAAGTAAGAATAAACTTAAAATAAAATAAAATAAAAAAATAAAGGGAGTCATATCGGTGGGGCGGGTAATCTAGGAAGTAATAAGAGAAAGTCTGGATAGTCAAGTAAGCTACATCTAAGCTATTTAGATGGGTTGGTGAAGGGTGGTGAGGAACAATCTAAATGTAGAAGATAAAGTGATAAATAGAATAAATACAGAGATCTTAAAGGTGGTAAGGGATAGATATGTATGAGCTGTGTCTGCCTATCTCAGTTGTGGGTCGTAAATAAGAAGTGTCATGCCAGAATAGACTTGGAACATGAAACATGATATTCTTGTGGTCAGTGGTCAACCTAAGCGAATTACAACTTAAGTGTACTAACCTATCTACATATCCTTATCTAGATGAAGAAGGGTGAAGGAAGTGGAACGGGTAATTAAACATAGAAGACCTTAAAGAATTCATCAATAAACATGTCAACAGGAAAAGCGAAATACGTTATAAGGTGGGGGTTAGGTTTGGACGTTAAAATTCAAAAAGCAAAATTCAAAATACAGAGTAATATAGTATACTAGTGAAAGGAAATATTAGCACCCACATTAATAATGTAATGACTAAGAAATAAACAATAAAATAAGAACTAAAAAAATATTAAAGAATAATAAAACTGATAAAAATAAAAATAAGAGATAAAACGTAAAAAGTGAAAAACTTAAATATGAAAAAAATAATAAAATATAAAGGATAATGATAAACGGGTCAAAATATAACCAATAAAACATAAGAAATACAAAGAAATTAACAATTAAAAAATTAAAACATAACGAAACCGGAAGCAAAAGGGTATAAAATAAATGTAAAAGTATAAAGTGAAGTATATATATAAAATATATATATATATATATATATATATATATATATATAAAATGAAAATAACGTAGAAATATAAAAATAAAAGTAAAAAATACAACTTATAAGCAGTATAGATAGTATACACACATATATATACCCACATACATACACATACACACAGTGTTATTTCATGTTATAACTTCGTATTGCAGTGTCCTTGGATGGTTTCGAGTCAGTGACTGAAGCTAGAACTATATCCATAGGTTTGGGATTATGGATCCGGTTTATTGAAAATTTGTGTAAACTAAAAATTAAAAATGTGTAAACTAGAAATTAAAAATTTGTTTAAATTAAGTGGTCATAACCTAGTTCTTCGAGGGTAAACCAAAATACTGATGTATATAGTAAGGTTAGGGGTAGAGTACGGGCTATGTTATTTAGGTGTCTGGGTTGTGGTAGGTAGGAATAGTTAAATATATATGAGGTGTAGAAGTGCACATAACTAAAAGAGAGGATTTAAGGGTTATAATATCTAAAGGTTTTCATCAATTTATGGATACAGGAGGGTTTGAAATCTGACCTCTTATTAATTAGTTTATTTTTATCAGGGAATTTAATAATTTTCAAAAGTTCAAGGGAGCATAACTGGCAACCAGTTCTATTATCTTTATGTGTACCCTACTTTTACACTTATAACAGATTGGAGGTCTCCCTTCCACCACAATTCTTAGTCATGCTCCGTCGGGGAGCTCCACCTCCTCTGCTATATTGTGCAGATCTGCTAAGGTTATGTGTACGTGTGCATCTATACCAAATCCCCACCAGTTGATCTCTCTCGATTTT
Organism: Octopus bimaculoides; assembly: GCF_046866305.1. Taxonomy (NCBI): domain Eukaryota; kingdom Metazoa; phylum Mollusca; class Cephalopoda; order Octopoda; family Octopodidae; genus Octopus; species Octopus bimaculoides. The sequence goes on along the minus strand of NC_142928.1, from coordinate 185,362,151 downwards.
TCTGTTTTCAAAACTTCCACTTCGTCCTTGCAATTATGAATAACGCCTGTAACCAGCCATACCGGATCTATTTCGGGAGGTGCCTGTCCAATTCTCACATGTGCAGCTTTTCTTCCACAATAGGTAGGTAAAAGGGCCCACCTAGCCGTTCTTAAGGGTACAGTGGAGTGCTTTTTCGCCTCTACCTCACTCGCAAATCTCACTTCCACCATACCGAACTTCCTTCCACGTGCGTAGAATGTTGTTAATTGTTTGATTTCGCTTAGGCACCGCTCCAATTCGTCCATCTCTGCCACTTCTATTTTCTTTGTTTCAACATTAAGCGTTCTGTGTGTTATAATCTAGCACGACTGGCTAGATGAAGAAGTCTGCTTCACTCTCGTAAGGATATACTATTTCAGTGAAATACATTCACTGGTTACAAAAATTAGAAATAATGAATTTCTAAATCTCTCAGAGACTTAAGCAGCAGTGATGCGATAAAGTAGTTGTATACTGCCAACTTAACGTGACAGTCCCAATAAGGGAATATACTACTGCTGTTTAGCCCTCTCCCCCTCGTAAGGATAAGGGCACAGGAAATGTGTCAGGGCCTAATAGGAAGCAGTCTGGCTTCCTAGGGCTAAACAGCAGTAGTATATTCCCTTATTGGGACTGTCGCGTTAAGTTGGCAGTATACAACTACTTTAATCATATCATCCTCTGGAATATCTTGCAAGTTATCGGTTTCCAAAATTCCTTGGAGTTTTCACTTAACTCAATTTCCTGCAGAATTTTCGCTCTTATTCTCACATGACGAGCAATAGAGGTCTCATGGAATAAGAAGTCCTTATCCAGGTAGCCTGTTCGCAACGCTTTGACAACACAGCTATCTGTGATTTTGGTCCGTGAATTTGTCACCTAAAGTCATGATCTCTTGTAGTCTGGGCTTCACAAAATTTCCATGCTCGTTTCTCACTATTCTGTTTTCAATGTAGTCATTAGTTTCCATGCGTAAGTGGTCCTTGAATGGTTTATTTATTGAAATATCAAGAGTCTGGAGATAAGCAGTCATTCCTGCGGGAATCATGGTTTGATCTATTCTTCTTTCTGCAAGGAAGTTCTTCATGTCTTTTGCGCTGTGGGTGCTGGCTGAATCCCAAACTATCATACCTCTTTCGCTTCCTGGCAAAATCAATGGTAGCATGAAATCGATCCATTTCCTTAAAACTGCCTGTGTATACCATGCCTTTTCAGTTTCCAGAACACAGATGCCTCAAACGCGTTCAATTCTGTCCTTGCCTTTGGTGATGATTAAAGGTGGAGCTTTACTTCCATCGAGGCGAACTGCCGAAATACATGTAACTCGTGCACTTTCGTAGCCAGTGGAGGGAATGTAAATTGAAGACGTAACCCTTTGATCGATTGTCGATTGAGATCCTTGACCCATGAACACTGCAGTATCATCCATAGCAATCATGTTGGGGACACTGTACTTACTAAAGTCTATCCCATCAACAAAGGACTTAAATGTGAGTGCACGTTTAATAATATGGGCATCTTTCAGTTTGAACAGTGTTGTTGACCTTCTCAGAGAAAATTCATGTCGCTGAAGGAACCAGTTTTGATGCTTCTGGAAATATAGTGCATTGTAGTGCATTTTTAAGGGCAAATGTTTGAATATCGGCTCTTGTTCTCCTTTCAGCAACCCATTCGCGAATGATGTTTTCCAACTCAGAAAATAGCGGTTGTCGACCTGATCCACGCTTGCATTTCTTTGCATTTCCCTTGTCCACTTTTTGACTGAGTTTATCGTAGTCTGATCGCCATTTTCGAACCATTCGGAGATCCAAATTCCTTTCTTTACAGGAAGCAGTAAGGTTCTTGCCCTGTGATTCCTCCACTATTCCTTTTTTGTACTTGATTGAATAACTTTTTCTTCCACTCATCTTGTCTTGGGGTGAAAATGAATAGAAAAATGATTTCCTATCCAATGTGGCAATGCTTTCTATTTCAAATTTTTCTCCCATTAAACATTCTATGGATTGATGAAATGTTGTCAGTTGGTGCAGATGCTGCGTGTAAAGATATTTATTCTCTGGACGAAAATCTTCATGGTCCAGGATACAGACTGGCAGCCTGCAATAAAAAGTTATTTATTCTTTTGGAAGCAGGACGGAAAGCCTACATGAGCTGGTATCGAGCAATATATTGCTTTAAGAAACACTGTCTAATTCTGGACCGTAAAACAGCTCTCTTGAGTGTCCCCCACAATCATTCTATAGTCTGTGTATGAATTAACGGGTTTGCCGGATTGACGAAGTTCTCACTATGGTTAATTTGAAAATGGGTATAACCTAAATTTTGAAGGGAACTATAAGCGCCCCAACAGTCACAATAAATAAGATCCTTGACGGATGTGGCGTCTGATTAAGGGGATAAGAGTTGAAGCATTTCGTTTTTCTCCTTCCCCACATTCCGATGATAGAGGTATCAGAAACTTCTTTTTCGATTCCCCTTCAATCCCCCCCCCCCCCCCCAAAGCCAAATAGTCTTTACAAGCCTACCTCGGTTGTATTTTCTTCTAACCAAAACCGTTTCATCAATCTGGACTGCAATCCCCCCCCCCCCCCAATGTGTGCCTGGCAATTTTCAGCCCAATGAAGGCAAACTTCACAACAGAAAGATCGCCAATCAACAGATGTAGCAAGTGTTATATGTAAATTTTCCATAGCAGATTCATGCGACCAATTTTCTGTCAGGAAATGACTAACGAACAAAAGAACTTTCCAGGGGGGTAAACGGCTTCACTTCAAAAAGGTGTTCTTGAAAATAGACACTGAAAACCCGCATTCTGTTTTCCTTTGTCTCTGACGACGAACCATCTTCCTACATCGAAACATATTAGTCCCGTTTCTAGCAATGCAAGGTGAATGACATTTTGGGCAATTCACAGATGCAGGAACATCTCCATGTTTGCTGAAAAATTCTAATACCAAGTCATCATTATATTGAAATCTATAAATCATGTCATACAAAGTTAAATCACAGGCAGTGCAAGATACCATCCTGAATTAGTGCTAATTAAAAGGAATTGGTGCTAATGTGCTCGTGTCAATGATCAGATCAAATAATAGGTTATATATTACCATTCAGAAAAGATCTCGTTTCATTGGTCAGTTGAAATAACGGATTTTGGTGACCAATGGTGATACGAAGATAACTTGAACAGTTATTGAAAGAAAACCATTAGGTCAAGACTCGGTCACAGAAGTGAAACGGAAATGTGTCCATGTAGTGTCATAGGCCAGAAAAATCTTCAACTTGTCTAATCGTGTATATATATATATATATAAATTGGAAATGTAAAAATAAAAACAAAACACAAAGGATTCTGCTGTACACGTGTTTCAAGCTTTATAGTTGTTGCATCATTATTGGTATATAATTGATAGTATAAAGCTATCTTCAGCCGCAAATATGTTCTTTCCCAAGAATTATATCACAAAGAAGAAATTAAAAGAGGGAGAAACATGAGAGATAAAAGGTGAGATTCCACTTGGTATTGTCCATTGTAATACACCTCATAGAATCTTTAATTTGATATATTTACATAAAAGTTCATCGGTACTCCGAAATCTATATATAAATTTAGTAAATGGAGTAAAACGCATATGTTAACTGAATACTTTTATTTCCAACATATGTTTCGAAGATTACAAAATATACCTTCCATAAGAATAGGTGATGTTGATAAGAATGTAATCTTCTCTTCAGGGAAATGCATGGAAACCAGCATTTGGCGAGTTTGGCGTTGATTTCGTCATTGACAACATTTCTAGAGAATGTGCTGCCAAAGTAGATGAACTTGTCCACTGCGTTCAGTCCCTGCTCGTTGATGGTGATGTTGGGTTCAACATAGGGCTTTGTTGGTGCTGGCTGATACATTACCTCAGTCTTTTTTGTATTGATAGTAAGGCCAAAAATTGTTGCAGGCGCCAGAGAACAAGTCAACACTGTGCTGCATGTTGGACTCTGTGGCAGCATTGAGAGCGCTGTCATCGGCAAACAGGAGGTCGTTGACAGTGTCTACATGCACACACGGAAGAAGCTTTTTGTGTTAAGTACAGGTTGTCACAAAAGTATTAAAATACATATATACATTCTCAGATAATAATAAGAAAGAGAGCAGATGCACGGTCCACGGAACGTGCTCTGGCAAGGGCGGTGTGGATGGTGGTGAGGGGATATCCCTGTAGGATGAAGTGGCCAGGCATGAGTTGAGACTGAGTCTCAGTCATGGTTGTCACTACAGCCTGCATAGACAGAGGGATAGGGGATGGAAAGCTTGGTGTGTTTAGGGTGGGAGGAGGAGAAGTTAAGATAAGACTGTGAGTCTTTGTGTTTGTAGTGGGTGGAGGTGGTAAGAGTGGAGTGATGAATGCTGACCGAAATGTCAAGAAAGGGGACAGAGGTGTAGAGATAGTGCAGGAGAAGTGGAGGGCAGGATGGAAGGATTTGAGAAAAGAGAGGAACGAGTTGAACTGCCATATAGTTCGGGAGTAGGACCAGTGAAACTTGAGAATATTTGTACCTCAACATAGCCTATAAACAGGTTCACATAGTTGGGGCCCATTCTCGTTCCCATAGTCACTCGTGAGACCTGCTGGTAGAAATCACCTACGAACGAGAAGCAGTTGAGTGAAAGGATAAGTTTGGCCAGACGAACGAGTGTGGAGGTGTTGGGTCGGAGGTCAAGGAAATGTTTAAGTGCATGCAGCCCCTCGTCGTGAGGGATCACCGTGTAGAGGCTCTGGATGTCGAGGGTGAAAAGAAGCTTAGAAGGGCCAGGAGGGAAGGAGAAAGAGTTGAATAAACGAAGCGCGTGGTTGGTGTCATGGATGTGAGAAAGGAGAGAAGTTACTGGGGGGGGGGGACAAGGACACGGTCAAGGTATTAGTGTTCCTGTTAATAGTCTTCCACTAACCCTTGGTCTATTGTGCGTTCTTTGTTGTGGTCGGTTCTGAGTGGGGTTGTCATAATGGTTATATTGATCCCTTTTCAGTTAACAGGGCTTTGGTTTGTTTAATTTGTTCTGGTATGAAATGTAGAAGGGTCTTTTTTTTTTGTTTCAATGCTTCTGCGAAATTGGATTAGTTTTTGGTAGTGTTGTTGGCAGAGGTATCTGTTTTTGCAGTAGAAGGTGAAGTTTAATTTGTAGCGATGGTCTTTTCTTTCAAACAGTTTGACGGCTTTGCGACAGTATCGCTGTTGGTCGTGGTGGTAGTGGTGATAGGGCTGTTAACGGTCGTGGTTGCAGTATCCATGACATTGACAGCGTTCACTTTTAAGTTTGTAATACTTGTCTTTGCTTCATTTGTATTTTTCCATGACTGTTGTTGATTTGGTGTGTGTGTGCGTGTATGAGTTATTCTTTTTTTTCTTTTTTCCTAGCGTTTCAAGCCTAGAGAAATGCTGGTCCTTGAACGAATTTGACCAGCGTTCTACAATAACATTTTCTCGACATTTTTCAATGTCGGGAAGAAAATATATAGATTAAAATGAGGTTGAAACTGCTCCTAGGGGCTAATTCCTCCCTTGGAAACACACTCAAACAAAAGTTGGGTGTTTCACACACCTTATGGACAAAAATAACAAAATGTGGGCTTTAAATGGTCAAAAATAAGGTTTACCTTCAGAACAGATGTGACAACACGTCAGTCGATAGACTGACAGACAGATAGAAAGATGGGTAGGGTAAAGGAGAGAGAGAAGGGCTATTCGTTTTCCTATCTACCACTTTCATTGTATTGAAATGGTTTTTTTAAGGATTGTCAAAAGAAAAAACAAGATGAAGCAATCATCAAGAAAGCGTTTCCATTTTTTAATGATATATTTTTTGTAGTCCTGATCAAAAGTTTTTTCTACTTCCTCGTATAACTTTTCTTCTTAGTATCCCATGACTAAGTTTGCATATGAGGGTGCAAATTGCCTACCCATAGCTGTACCTTTTATCTGCCGATATGTTTTATTGTCGAATTTAAAGGTGTTTTCCTCTAGTACTAGACGTATGGGCTTGGTGGTGAAGTCAGTCTTGAAGCGATCATTTATCCGTTCTCTATGTTTTTCTACACAGTGTTTGATTGCTTCTAGGCCTAAAGTGTGAGGTATATTAGTATAGAGATTAGTAACATCAAAACTTGCTAGTATAGTACCTTCTGCAACAGTGGGGGGAATGTGTTGGATGAAATCTATGCCATTCCCATACATAGCTGGGTATTAATGGACACAAAGGTTTTAGGAGTATATCTAGAAAATGACTTAGCTGTTGTGTTGGTGCTTGAGGTCCAGCAACTAACTATTGGCCCTAGTTTGAGGTCAGCAGGCCTTAGTATTTTTATGTATTGGTTTTTCTGCTTATTTATGGCATTTTGTATTTCGGAGTTTTTGTGGATTTTAGGCAATCCGTAAAAATTGCTCTCTTTGATAACAGAGTTGCATATATATACTCTTTTGCCTTGTCAATGAAAGAATCTTGGAATTCATTGATTAGCCTTCTGATTTTATTCATTATTGTTTTTTCTGAGTGCCTTGGATCTTCCTTGTAGTAGGTTTTGTTTGTTAACATTTCCAATATTTTATCTTTATGATAGTCTTTGTCCATGATAACAATTGCCCCTCCCTTGTCGGCTTCTTTTAGGATGTTTGTGTTGTTATTCTTCAGTGTTTGTAAGGCTTTCTTTTCTTTTTACAAAGGTTTTGTTTACATCTGTGGGTATTTAGGAGAAATTTTGAAATCATCATGGCACCTGTGCCCAGCATTGCTTTCCTGGCACTTGTGCCAGATGGCACGTGTAAAGACATTCGAGCGAGATCGTTGCCAGTACCGCCTGACTATTGATTCATCATTTAATCTTTATGGTTGAAGAATTCTATAAGTCGGAGGTGACGGTTGAAGTTGTAGTGGTTAAATGTGTATAATGGTAAACAGATGCAAAAGCAATGTGTGTGCCTTTGATGTAAACAAATGAGTGAATGAATTCATAATTAAATATAATTTATTCACTGGACTTAATTTGTCGTTAGTACACATAATTCTTCACTACATGCAAAATGTTGACAACTGCTACGAGTTGCTAGAAATAGAAACAGGGTACATCTATAGAAGTGATATGTCAGAAATTGAATATGTTTGTGTGTGAATGGGAAACTGCAGGGCATCATATGAACGATGTGTCTCAGAAATACGTTGGAGACCACTGTCACGGCTATGAATAACTATGTCTCGCTTATTGTGCTGTTCACCATGGAGAAGTACAGCGACTTCATTGCACGAAGGAGCGTTATAACGTTGTGCGTGCTCACCAGTGTTTGCAGGTGGTGGAATAACGCTGAATCGCACATCGGGTTGCCTACTGTAATTGGAAATGAAATAAATTTGGAGGAATGACGGCTTGCAATTTGGTAGTGGGTGGAGCGACCCACTGAGATGGTATACCTGTCCCTGGACCTTGAAAGTAGGCATCCAACCACTGTCTGTGACAACGTTAGCCCCGAAAGAAGTCATCTGAAACGCACAATTGTAATTCCTGATGATTTGAAGGAATTTGGATGAGCTTGAGGTAGAACTAGTAAGTAGTTCCTTCAAAGGCTGTGGCAGTTGGGGAAGAGGGGCCAAGCTGACATAACTGTTTTAGCAGCATATTCGAAGTGGCTCGGCAGCCCACTTTTTAGCATTGCAGAATTAACAATTGAAGCACATTTTATCCAATATTTATGTCAGCGCAGATGGAGTAATTAAAGTTTGGCTCATAGTTGAAAGCGCTTAGGTGCCAGTAAGGGCTGTTGGGAGTCGTCACACCGTAGGCAGGATCTCGCCGTCGACTGTTCCGCTGCAATGTAGAACGTTGGTCATGGGAAGGTGCGGTAGCAGAAGCGACATTTGCAATGGTAATGGAGTGGCCACCTGCATCTTCAGAAGCCATGGAAGCAGTGATAGCGGCAAGGTGAGTCGTCCGTTGTTCCAAACGTTTGGAAGCAGCAGTAGCAGCAGCGTTGGCCGTTTGTTGCTGGCCCTCTGAAGCCCTGGAAGCAGCAGTATTATTCCAACCTTACGGGTAAAATTCAGTATAATGATATTGGACCGAATTTCATAATATATAATATATGTATATAACTAATTTAGATATGAACCACCACTCTACAACTCAGTCAATGAAGAACCTGTCCAAAACCATGCTGTGAGACATATACCATACAAAATACTAGGTGGGAGTCTGTGGGTTTGATGGAGGTGGGGAGATCAATGGAGTGAGATCCAAGATTACAGAGGTGGTAGAGGTAAATTGGAGAGAAGGTTGGAAGTTAGAGATGAAATTGGAGAGTTGTTCATGGGAGACAGAGTTGGCACCTATACAGTTATCTACACGTGTGACCGTATAGCTCTGGGGTTGTTCCGGAGAATTGTGAGAATATTTGGACCTCAATGTTAGCCAACAAATAAGTTGCAGATGGAAATAATGGGGCAGCCAGGGTTGTAGCGTTTGTGTATTTTTTGGAACTAAATAGATGGTGGAAGTATGGGATGTTTGGATGATCAGGTTGGGGGGGGGGCAAAAGAGGAGACAAGATCATGAATGGAGGACATGCGCTGCTGGTAGAAGGGGAGCAGGAGATGGAAGTGGAGGTTTTGAAACTGAGTGCTTCCTCCTTGTATAGGTCTGCACACTGCATCACCACTGCTCCACCTTTATCCGCCGGCTTGGCGATGGTGTTGATGTGAATGGGAACCAATTCAGCCCGGGTGATGTTATTCCAGTGGGGATATACATTTGTCAATCCATTATGAGCATTTCAAGTGGCTCCTTTAATTGATTAATGTTGAGTTGGGTCTCATTCAGAGCTTTGCTAAATCTAGTTCTCCATGGGCTGTGGCCTCTACAAACATCACTCCTTGATATTTGTCAGTTTTATACCATGTTTGCTTTGTCACAAGCTCTTTTTATTCTGTTCCAGTTTTCGCTTCTATATCCAGGGCAGGTACCACTGGTTTCATTACATATAATATTATCTAACTTCTTTGTAGCACTCCTGTATGGTCGAACCCTATCTTTCTGATCATATCCAGAGAATTGCATGAAGTCCTGCACATATTTCTTCGTTTCATAGGGTTTGCGGAGTGGGGACACATGGAAATTAACAATACTGATAGTAAGGATAATGAATGTGTGACAAAGCTGAGTTCTTGTGAGCAATGTATTTCAAAGCTATGTGATAGGAGTGGAGGAGCTGCACTCTGTTGTTCAGTCTCGAACCAAAGTGCAGTATCAAGGACAGGGAGTCTATTGTTGGGGTGCCCAGTGGGTTAATTTATAGTTACCTTGATGCTTTGGTAGTTGGAGTTAGCTATTTGCTGGATGCGCTCCATTATCTTCCTTTCAGTTACTAAGAGTTGGTCTTAACTAGGATATTAATGTCATCTACATACCTACTGTAAAGTAAAACAGTTTTGGACTGTTCTGCTAAGGATTGCTTAAGTTTTTCTGTCCCACCAGGTCATGATGAGGCCAGCCATATCTCCAGCTACACTGACACCCATAGCTGCACCTTGAACCTGCATGTATAGTTTCTTGTTAAACTTTACTATGTGATTCTTACACTAGCCCCTATTGCATGTGCAAATCATTCCTTTCACCTGATTGTTGTTTTCAGAGTGTTGGGTGGGTACGGTTCAGACACTCCAGCACTCTGCAGTGTTTTTCTTCACTGCTAAGGTGATGGTGGTCTTCCCCTCTGTGACCTGGTGGGGCAGAATCTACTGAGGTCCTGATTGTCTGAATAGTCACTGTTGTAGCTTAGTCTAAGGAGGAGGCCCGGTTCCCTCATGTTGACTTCACGGAACTCTACTTGACTCTAACAGATTATCTCAGTGCTTTTCTCCACAGCAAAATCCCACTTTCTCAAATGTCTTTTGGTAACAATTAGTGGCTTGTAATCAGTCCAAATATGGACAACCTACAGTCCAAATATGGACAACCTACAGTCCAAATATGGACAACCTACAGTCCAAGTCAGGTTGAGGTCAAGTATACCATTGTATTGGATTTTTGTTGCCAACTGAAGGCAAAAATCCCCAGTTTTTGCAGCTATATTTTGTGGCAAATTGCAACGAGCAGGCTTGGTCATTTAACCTTCCAAATTTGAAAGAGGAGTTAATCTTTGATCTGCAATGTATATTACATGCAAACAATACAAGTATGACTGCTTACCACTTCCAGGATATTCCTATGTGTTTGGCAATAGCTTTGGAAGATAGTAAGACTGTAAATCATGATAAACAAGTTTTTTGTACATTGCCCATTACTGTTGTTGGTTTTGTTTTAGTGAACCCATTGGCCGTGAAACGGGAGTTATGACTACAGACGTTTCTCTTACGTGCCCCTAAATCAAAATAACATCTCTTTGTTGTAAGAAACCTTTCTCACCAACAAAACAACTCTTTGAAAATTTTAGGATTTGGGGCAGGGATTAAAGAAAAAAATCTTCGATACTTTGCATTATCATACTAGATACAATGTGTAGTACACAGATTCACGAGAATTTTCTAAAAATACCCAAAAGATAGAAAAGTCACAACTAATTAAATGGTGGTTTTTGATCAGAACTCTGCCAAATGTTGAAGTATTTTTCTGGGATGGAATAGCTCTCCCACCCTTCATTATTTTATTGCAGTTCACATTCTGAAACCCATTCAAGTCACATTAAAAAAGATAAGAATCTCTCCCCCTTATCCCCTGTATCGTACCTCTCACAAAATTTTGTTTTTGCTTTATTTTCGTGCTTTAAGTCTTTTGTAATTTTCAGAAAAAGTTTGCAAATTTGTGTCCTACACATGGAATTCATACGATTATACAAAAACCCAAAAAGTGTTGGTGCATGATTTAAGGGTTATTTACCTGTTATTTTTAGCTCCTCACAACAACATCATACCACCTCATGTGATTGTCGGTCTGATGCATTGATGTTTTCCAGTCTCTTTTTCCCCATAAACACATAATGGCATATTCCTGGGAATTAAGCCAAAATTTGGGATTGTCTATATTCAAAACTGATATTAAAAAGAAATTCACAAAATTAAATAAAGAATTTTTTTAATTTTTTTATTTTCATAGTCATGTGAAAGCCAGTTTGTAGAATATAAATTGGTAAAAATTGTCTGGAAATTCCCCCCAAAAGTATAAAATGTTATGGTGGGGTTTATATGGCATTCTTAAAGCAGAATTCCTTCCTGTTCCCCACATAATCCCTGCTAGTATTTTCTTTTAGCACCCTTAGTGGGGTGAGACAGTTGGCATGAGCAAGATTTGAACTCAAAACCTATGTGCCTAAGGAGATATTGCATGGCTTCCCCCCCCCCCCATGTTCTAACAATTCTGCCAATTCACTACCCTTACTTCATGATTATGGTAATGGTTTCAAATTTTGGCACAAGGCCAGAAATTTTGGGGAAGTGGGTATGTCAATCACATCAACCCCAGGGCTCAACTAAGTACTTACTTAATCAACCCTGGAAGAATGAAAGGCAAAGTTGACTTTGGGATTTGAACTCTGGATGTTAAGACAAAATGCTGCTAAGCATTTCACCTGGCTGCTAAACAATTTTGTCAGCTTACCACCTTAATAATATTAATGATGAATATTTTTTATTTTTTTTAATGATTCATTTTATATAATTTTTTTTATGTTTCATTTTATATAATTTATTTTTTTTTAATAATGATTCATTTTATATAATTTTTTTAAATAATGATTCATTTTATATAATTTATTTTTTTTTAATAATGATTCATTTTATATAATTTTTTTAAATAATGATTCATTTTATATATTTTTTTTTAATAATGATTCATTTTATATAATTTTTTAATAATGATTCATTTTATATAATTTTTTTTAATGATTCATTTTATGTATTTTTTTTAATAATGATTCATTTTATATAATTTTTTAATAATGATTCATTTTATATATTTTTTTTTTTAATGATTCATTTTATGTAATTTATTTTTTTTTAATAATGATTCATTTTATATAATTTTTTTTTTAATGATTCATTTTATATAATTTATTTTTTTAATAATGATTCATTTTATATTTTTTTTTAATGATTCATTTTATATAATTTATTTTTATTTTATATTGTATAATTATTTCTTTTGTAATAATAATAATTAATGATTCATTTTATATAATTTTTTTTAATGATTCATTTTATGTAATTTATTTTTTTAATAATGATTCATTTTATATAATTTTTTTTTTAAATAATGATTCATTTTATATAATTTTTTTTTTTTTAATAATGATTCATTTTATGTAATTTATTTTTTTTAATAATGATTCATTTTATATTTTTTTTTTAATAATGATTCATTTTATATAATTTTTTTTTTTTTTAATAATGATTCATTTTATATAATTTTTTTTTTTTTTAATAATGATTCATTTTATATAATTTATTTTTATTTTATATTGTATAATTATTTCTTTTGTAATAATAATAATTAATAATTATATAAATAAGTCATGACTCAGTAATATTAGGTCCAACTACATGAAGAATTTCAATATTTCTTTTAAGGTAAAACAAACCCTTCAACTCATTTATAAATTTGATCAAATTTGTGGTCTACTTTGAGAAATAAATATATATTTATTAAAAAAAAAAGGTCTTGTTCAGCTTGTCATTGAAAGTTCTTGTTCTATGTCTACTCATGTGTGTTCTCTTCTTCGTCTTCATCGCCATTGACGCTTGCAATTGCTATTTCATCAATCAATCCAATCCGTTTGCCTAAATCAATAAATTTCAGTTTGACCTCTTGCTGCATCAAGTTGAAACTCATGGCTATCATTGCCAAACCAAACAGAAGATAAATTGTACATATTGCCTGTTTTTCAGCGCTTGACCATGAATCGACATCTGACCCCGGCACGAAATCTCCAAACCCAATTGTACTCAGAGTAACAAAACAAAAATAGGAACCGATTAGGTAATCCCAGTTCTTTTCCCACAGAGAAAACAACACTGCCCCTATAAATATATAACCTGCAATAACAAGAAGGGTTATATACACGGGGACACGGATTTCATGATGTGAACCTCGTGGGCGAAGCTTGATGCCATCATGGCCTTCTGGTTTTTCTTGGAATAGAATATCATTTTCTTCAACAAATGCTGTCTTACTACTTTGAGGTGACATTGTTATTTTACAAGAATCTTCTGCAATTCTCTGAGTCGTGTCACAATCATTTGTTTCTTGGTTTGGTTGCTGCTGTACCGAAACTTGCTTTGATAACCTGAGTTTCTTCCTGATATTTTTACGAGATTTCCATTTCAGAATTCTTTGGCGACCTTTCTTTATTTCTCTCTGGTGTAATTCTTTGTTGATAGAATTTTTCAAGTCGTCTTCAGAACTGCTTTGGGAACTGTCACTATCATCTGTTGATTTCAATAATTCATTGCTTTTTTCAATCAATTCCTCCAGGACCATCTTTGCTTGAAGAAATCGCAGTGTTTGCTTTCGTTTAGTTTTGAGGATATAAATCCTTAAACGTTGCCATTGCTTATAAAGTTGGTAGCAAATATTTTCATAGATGAATTTGAATATTCCTGCCATAAAAGAACCAATTGTTCGCAGACATAGCAAGGTCAACGGGATACCAAATATGGCATAGATGATTGTAACAATGCGGCCCCACATGGTTTTGGGTGCAATGTGACCATATCCTGGAACAAGGAACAAAATAAATTTATGAATTCATTATACAGAAAGAACTTATCATTTGAATCAGTCCATCAACATCGAAATACATTACACAATTGTTTTCTAACTTAAGATATCATCTACATAAAGAGAAGTTGTAGCTTTCAAGGCATGGATCATGTAATTGAATAGTGAAATGGCTGGCTTTCAGAGTGAATCAAAATTGGGTAATACATTCTGTTCACCAGATGCATATCTCAAGTCTATGGTAGTCACCTAAATTCCTGAAATATATTTAGTTTTGTTGTCTTGGGAGGCTCAAAACACCAATAATAACCCTTTTCTGCCATGGGCACAAGGCTTAAAATTTTGGGAGAATGGGGATAGTCGATTACCTCAACCCTAGTACTTGACTGGTTCGTAATTTATTGATAAGGCAAAGTCGACCTTGGCAGTATTTAAACTCAGAACATGGAGGCAGACGGAATGCTAATGATTCTGCCAGCTTGCTGCCTTAATAATAACACCCTGGTTTAACTAGCATGTTAAACAAATGGTCAATTTGTTATTTCATTAGATATTTAACTGATTGACTAACAATAAAGAAGTGATATCAAACCAGTGCATGTGTTTGTTATTGTGTGACCAGTGATGTTCATTTACAATTATCAAATGTCTAGACAAGACTACATGCAAGTGTGTATGTATGTGTATACACACGTACATATATTTATCATCATCAACATCATTTAACGTCTGCTTTCCATGCTAGCATGGGTTGGACAATTTGACTGGCAACTGGCGAAGCGGATGGCTACACTAGACTCCAATCTGATTTGGCAGTTTCTACAGCTGGATGCCTTTCCTAACGCCAACCACTCCGAGAGTGTAGTGGGTGCTTTTTACGTGCCATTGGCACGAGGGCCAGTCCGGCAGTACCAGCAACGGCCATGCTCAAATGGTGCTTTTCATGTGCCACCTGCACAGGAGTCAGCCAATGTTTTGTTCACATGCCACCGGCACAAGTGCCAGTAAGGCGAAGCTGGAAACGATCGCACCCAAATGGTGCTTTTTACATGCCACCGGCACGGGAGTGAGAACGCTGCTCTGGCAGTGATCCAGCTCAGATGATGCTGTTAGCGCTCACACACATGTACATACACACACACACACATGTACATACACACACACACATATACACATGCATGTCCACACGTTGGTTTAATGCTCACTTTTTTCTTCTTTGCATGGGGTGAATGGAATTTTGCCGAGGCAGATTTTCTATGGCTGGATGCCCTTCCTGTCACTAACCCTCACCTCCTTTCAAACAAGATAACATTTCCCCATGACCAAACATCACACACTGCTAAGGTAAGGACATAGTAACACGCACACACACGCTTCTACATGTGCTGAGCACTGTGATATGAGGTGCAACTCACATTCAGTTCCTAAGTGTATCTGTTTCATTTTAATTTCCTCAAGGAAGACATGTCACATGTATCATTCATGTCTGATTACTCATAGATGGGCATCTTTGACCACAAAAGTCAATCAATTGGTTACATTTTTCTCAAAGCCCCTATATCTACATTCTTCTATACACACAGCTGTAGCTGTGTGGTTATGCTAGCATGCAAAACATGCTAAATGATCACACACATATCCTTTCTACTATTTTGACACCGGGACAGCAATTTCGGGGTGCAGTGAGGGACTCATAATGTGAAGACTGACTACTGCTAAGCATTTTGCCCTGAATTTCAGCACAAGGCCTAACGATTTTGAAGGATGTTCTGCTCCGATGGGCACAAGGCCTAACGATTTTGAAGGATGTTCTGCTCCGATGGGCACAAGGCTTGAAATCAACTTATTTTATTGAATGTAAAGACATGAAATACTGCTAGACATTTCATCCGGTGGGCTAATGAGTGTCAGCTCACCGCCTCTTGTCATCATTTAATGGGTATTACTTTGGCGTGTGATCTACAATTTAAAGGGAGATTACTCTAGGTTACTTTTTTTTTGTTTCTTTTCAATTCCTAAAAACCCTTAAGATGTTGGCTAAAGAATTTTACAATGTGATCAGTGATGAGATGAAGGCAGTTTCAATTTTACGAAGAAGTGTTCTTTTAGATGGTGAAGAAAATGTTGCCCCATGTCATTGTTGTGGTGAAGAAATGGGGGTTGAAAAGAAGGTGAAAAGCAGTGAAATTTTGTCAACGTTATGTTGCCAAACTTGTGTGGTCTACATGCTTAGTTTAATTATCGAGATTGAGACATAACCGACTTCACACACTTCTCTTGAGGAATTTTGGAAGGAGCTTCGTGAGACCACTACTGAGACACTTCCGAAAAAAGAAAAGCCATTGGAAAACAGTTTATAGCAGAGACTCCATCTAAGAATATCTGAAGAAGGAATTGTATACCGAAATATCATCAGACTATGGATAACCAAATTACAACAGGTATATAATCTGTTTTTTGTATTATAGTGCATTGTTGTACCATTCAAAACTTTTTATTCTTTACAATTATTATATTGTTTATTCTTGGTTTCTTATTTACGAAGACATAAATGAAACATGATTATATTATTATTATCAGAATAGTAACAATTCTGAAAACGTATTTACAATGCTAAGTATGTACAAAAGAATTTATTAAAAATTTAGAAATTGTTACATTTTAGTTTACTTTTCAAAGTAATCTCCCTTTAAATTGTAGATCACATGCCAAAGTAGCACCATTTAATGTTTGTTTTCCATGTTGGCAAATGTGTGTTTTTGTTTTGGCATCATGATAATTGTAAACGAGTGCAGTTGTTCTTTTTCAGTCTTCCATGAAAAGTATATCTGACTGCAAGGAATTATGACCTTGTATGGAAACAGGTGAAGTTTGGCAGCAGGAAAGGAATTTGTTGCAGAGAATCTGTCTGAGCAAATTTTATCTGACCCATGCCAGCATGGAAAAGTAGGGGTTAAAACGATGATGATTTTCATGTGACCCCAGGACTTATTCTTTGTAAGCCTAGTACTTATTCCATTGGTCTCTTTTGCAGAACCACTAAGTTATGGGGCTGTAAACACACCATCATCAGTTGTCAAGCGATGGTGGGGGGACTGACACACAAACATATACACACACATACATACATATATATATATATACAACAGGCTTCTTTCAGTTTCCGTCTACCAAATCCACTCACAAGGCTTTGGTTGGCCTGAGATAATAGTAGAAGGCACTTGCCCAAGGTGCCATGCAGTGGGACTGAATCCGGAACCGTGTGGCTGGTAAGTAAGCTTCTTATTTCTTTATTGCCCACAAGGGGCTACACACAGAGGGGACAAACAAGGACAGACAAACGGATTAAGTCGATTATATCGACCTCAGTGCATAACTGGTACTTATTTAATCGACCCCGAAAGGATGAAAGGCAAAGTCGACCTCGGCGGAATTTGAACTCAGAACCTAACGGCAGACGAAATACCGCTAAGCATTTCGCCCGGCGTGCTAACGTTTCTTATTTCTTCATTGCCGACAAGGGGCTACACACAGAGGGGACAAACAAGGACAGACAAACGGATTAAGTCGATTATATCGACCCCAGTGCATAACTGGTACTTATTTAATCGACCCCGAAAGGATGAAAGGCAAAGTCAACCTCGGCGGAATTTGAACTCAGAACGTAACGGTAGACGAAATACTGCTAAGCATTTCGCCTGGCGCACTAATGATTCTGCCAGATCACCGCCTTCCCATACAGCCACTCTTGTACCCCTATATATATATATGTGGGTAATGAATGAGGGAGCTATACAATAGCAGGTAATAAGTGTGAGGATTTTCATAAAATTGAATGACTTTAAAAAAGAAAAAAAAATGAAATTAATAATAAAGAATGAATTCTTTCTGATTTTGGTAATAAGACCAGCAAAAACTAAGAGGAAAGAGTTTGCTGATTGTATTGGTCCCAGTATATGAACAGTACTTTACTTTATTGACCCCAAAGGGATAAAGGGTCAAGTTGTAAAAGAAAAAAGAGTTGGAATAAATAAAATTAAAACACCACCAAAAAACATTTACAATGGATGGACAGGTGTTCTAACCTTGTTTGTTGTTACTATAACGTTTTGACTGATGTACTCTCCAGCCTTCATCAGGTGTCCTGGTAGAATTTCGACCCCAACCCTAAGGAATTCTTTCTTGCCGATGTTATTTTTTTTTTTTTCTGTTGATATTATTTCCCAAGTCTCTGCCTGGGATTGAACTCGGAATCTGAGGGTTAGTAGCCCACACTCTTATCCTCTAAGGATTCTGAGTTCAGTCCCAGGCAGGGACTTGGGAAATGATATTAACAGAAAACCTTAACATCAGCAAAAAAGAGTACCTTATAAATGAGAAAGGAGTACCCCCATTAGTCAAAGGGTTGGATTCGAAATTCCACCAGAACTAATGAAAGCTGGAGAGTACATCAGCCGAAACCTGGTAACAATAAACAAGGTAAGGACACCTATCCGTCCATTGTGAATAATGTACATAATTCTTGATCTCAAAAACATAGATTAGTATTATTAAAAAGAACAAATCTCTTACCTATTGTTGTGACAACTGTAACGGAGTACAGTAGTGCGCCTGTATAGGACCACTGCAATTCGAACTCTTCATCGAGACCATTCCACTCTGTTGTGGCTATAAACCGAACAAGTTCTTCCTCAAATTTGACAATATTGTCATATATATATCCAGAATTTGACAAACTGTCATTGTTGGCCCCCTGTTGTGTTGACACGTTAGCCAAGATAGCCCTGTATTTGGAGCGTATGCTGCTCACCTCTTGTCTCAGGTCACGTTCATGTGGGGCTTCCAGTTCCATGAAGATCCATCCTCCAAAGATGTTGTAGGCTACCACGCTACCAGTCAGTCCAACATGAGAGAAGAAAAACATGATGGAAGTCTTTAGACCTTTTAAAAACCATCTCCATATGATGTGAGCTCGTGATACTTTACTGTCCCTCCTGGCTTCTGTTTCATTCTTCTTTGTAACTGAGTGAGACATTTTACAGAATAAAGAACTATGAGCCAACGAATATATATATATATATATATATATATATATATTATGTGAAAGAAAGATGGAGATATGCAGAGGTACTAGGTAAATGAATACTGAATTATGGTAGTAGGAAGCTTGGTATGTGAAAGTGGAGTAGATATGTATGAAATGGTTTTTATATATGTGTGTGTGTGTGTGGAAGGGAAAAGGACAGATGTAGGTAGATAAATAGATATATTGAGAGAGAAATGAGAAATAAGAGATATGTTGCTAGATGGATATATTATATATAACTAAATGGAGATATGTAGATATAGGTATATATATATGTATGTGAGAAAGAGGGCTGTATCCAGATTGGTTTATATATATGTATGCGAGATAGTGTTGTAGCTAGATTTATGTGTGTGTGTGTGTGTGTGTGTGTATATATATATATCTGATGTATTGAGTAAGTAAATGGATGCTGGGTAAAAAGTGTAAGAGAGAAGGATGATTCTGCTAGCAGTGTGGATTCTTGTAATTGAATGTTAATGAGTATTAATTCTCCAGAGACAATAAACAGATAAAATATGAAACCAAATGGTATCTTGGTATCTAAACCACTGGGATGTCTTGTTAGAAGTAATTCGTGTTTTGGTTCTTCTTCTGGAAGTTGTAATTACAGCAGCAGAAAAAGGTCATCTTGTGGGTTTTATCAATGTAAGAGCAGATTATTGTAGGTAGATCGTGTGATGGGATGGGATGGGGCAAGACGTGTAGAGGGGGAAATGAGGATGTATGTATGGGGGATTGTTTAGCCCAAGGTCAGTCCTGATCAAGGAGACATGTGGTCAAAGACATTCCAAACATGCCCATTCTCTTTGTAGACATAGTTATAATTAGGATATTCCATGTAGTTTTTTTTTTTTCCTTAAGGTGGTTGGGTATGTTTTGAGGGGAGATTTCACTGCTATTTCTGATGGTCAAGTGATCATGTATAGGCTCCAGGTTGGTTCGTGATGGTGGTGGTAGTATGGATAGATGTGTGTGTGTCTAAAGTAAAAATGACAAGACAAGCAAGAACTCCACTACCTCACCTGAATGATTATAAACAACATTAGGCTCGACCAACTTATCTACTAAACAGGTAACTGATAAGTCAGACATTTCTTTTTAATAGTGGTGGGGGAGACGTAAGGAAAGGTGGGAGTTAAAAGAGGATGGATGAAGATGAAGAGATAAGTTCCCTAAATATGAAATGCAGAATACATATTTGTGAGTATATGTACAGATATCTATTTGTTTATATATATATATATATATATATATACACACACACACACACATCTGGACATATGCACAGATATCTATGTATGTGTGTGTATATATAGACGTCAGGCATATGTACAGATATATATACACACACACACACATACATATATACATATCTATGCACATACACAGATACTCCTCTCCCTACTACCACTACTTCCACCACAGCTGTACAGTGTAATCTACTGTTACAAAAAGAGAAAGGTAGGGGTGCATTGATTGGTATCTGAAGACAAGTTAAAATGATGTTATGTTGTTTTACTCAGAGCTCCTCTTTTATGTAAGGGCCCACAACATAAGCCTTTTCCCATCCACACCAACAACTGGTCACATTGTATCATTGAACTCTCTACCTTTCACATTACTAATGCCCTTTGGAATGGCATGGACATCACACAATCTCATCCCTACCATAAAACTTCTACTGTTGCATTATCTGTTTTGAATTGCTGTCATTCTAACACAGTGGTTCTAAGTCTGGGTCCATGTTGCCCTTGGAGGTCCGTCAATCATCATCATCATCGATTAACGTCTGTTTTCCATGCTAGCATGGGTTGGACGGTTTAATTGAGGACTGGCAAGTCAGAAGGCTGCACCAGGCTCCAATCTGATCTGGCAAGGTTTCTACAGCTGGATGCCCTTCCTAATGTCAACCACTCTGAGAGAGTAGTGAGTGCTTTTTATATGCCACCAGTATTGGAGCCCATCAGGCAGTACTTCACCTGAAACAAAATCAAGGACATAATTCATTATAAACATTCATTCCCCTAACTTCTAATCTATCCTCCTTGAACAACTTGTCTCTCTCCCACCTTATCCCTCTCCATATTGATATTTTCTATCAAGTGTACCCCCACGCTAACTACATTCACCTCTACCCTCACACTCGTATGATAGTATCCACTCCACCGACTCACTGTCCATGTTCTCCATTATACTCACCTTATATCTTGAGAATTTGCTCTGGCCCTTTATCACAACCTTTTATCTCCTTCCCAGTGCTTGTCCCTCTATCATACCCTTTCAACCCCTGGCATGAAGCCACTTTCCAGTCTCAATTACTACCCCAACTCGTTTTAGTAGCAGGCGCTTTTTTTTTTTTCTGTCTTGCAAGTGGCTTGGCAACCTCACTAGTGCTGGTGGCCTGAAAAAAAATACTCAGCACACACTGTAAGGTAGTTGGCATTGGGAAGGGCATCCAGCCATAGAAACCATTGCAAAGCTGCCATCTCTAAATTTAAGCCATTAAAATCCATGTTACTTGTCTTTTCAGTTAATTTGAATCTGCAGCTATTAATGGAAGTTGCATCTGGAAGATGGGACCAATCAACTGTTTTGTCATCATTGGCTCTCACTTCTGGCATCCACTCAATAAAATTGATCCTTTATTTCCCAACTGGGGTCCATAAAATATTTTGTGTATTGTAGGAATATAAGCAGCTTTTTAAATACAATTCATAATAATATTTAATTATAAAAATATAATAGGATTTAAAAAACAAACAAAAAAAAACATTGAATGGCCATGAGGGGCCAGTAGAGGAAAATAGGAAATAAAGGGGTCCAAGAAGCAAAAAAATGGTGGAAAACCACTGGTTTAAATAGTCTGCTTTTCCATTTATAGTAGCACAAATATTCCACAGAGACTGCATTCTAGTCTTTTTAAAATGGTTGTGGATCAAGATTTGCAGTCCCATGTTTGATTTGGAAGTGCTTCAAGATCACATCCCAACTGCTAGACCTCTCTTCAGCCCCACCAGATACTTCCGTCACAAGACGTTGCCTGTGCCTTCTATTTCTATGCGTTTCAGGTATGTGTTCACACTTGTCCGATTCCATGCCATACTTTGTTTGTGAGCTTTGCCTCTCTCTCAAATTTTGTATTATTTTTTTTTTACCTATTTATATCCTTCCATCCACACACAATTATTTGGCATCATCATCATCGTTTAATGTCTGTTTTCTATGCTGGCATGGGTTGGACGGTTTGACTGAGGTCTGGCAAGCCAGAAGGCTGCACCAGGCTCCAATCTGATCTAGCAATGTTTCTACAGCTGGATGCCCTTCCTAATGCCAACCACTCCGAGAGTGTAGTGGGTGCTTTTTACGTGCCACCAGCACAGGAGCGAACATAACAACTAATATACATCATCGTTTAACCCTTTCATTAGCGTATTTCTGTTGAGATGATCTGTGTTTCTTTTAATTAATTTCGAATATAACAAAGAATTTAGTAAAATAACTTAGTTATCATTAAGCTTGTGTTAGGAACATAAATTGTGACTAAGGTTCGGTGGAAGATTTTAATTCAGAATTTTTGAAAACAAGACATTTGTACTACAGAGCCAGAAGTGTTTTTCCATCTTTTGCATGGGTTAGATGAATACATATTGAGGTATTTACAGTTGGATACCCTTCCTGTCACTAACCCACACCAATTTTTCAAGTAAGAAATTTATCATTATTCTACATATCTTCAAAAGCTCAGTTAGCAGACATCTTTGAAAGCTCAGAGTTGTCACAAAATGTTGGCAAACTTCACCATTTGCAAGGTTCAATTCCACTGCAGGGTATCTTGAGATTATAATATCTTCTATCATCACCTCAGGCTGACTAAACCTTTCCATTCAGGAATCTCATACACCTCAAACTTGGACTGAAATATTTACCTGTATTTGTGGATATAGCCGTAATGGTTTTGATCTAATAATAATCACACAAGTAACAAATCCATTCATGTGTGTCATATTTTGGGGCATAAAAGGCAGCAATCACGCTCGGATGATGCTTTTAACATTCCACTGGCACGGATGCCAGTCAAGCGGCCACGTCAGCAAATTTGATTCCTCCGAAATTGCTGGCTTTGCACTAAAATTTGAAAACGATACTAATTTTGTGCTTGGAACACAACAAAAGGTTCTTATATAAGATTACTTTAGTGGGAAGTCAATATAGTCACGAATTTAATGACCATAAATGCACCAAACAGGGTTCTAATTTGCACCTATGTTATAGTTCTTGAAGTAATAACACAATACTTTCAAAAGTTGTGTTTAGACATTCTTCATGCTGATAGATCAGTTCTCAGAACTCAACATAGAGCCAAAGATAAGAGCAGTGAATGAAATACTTCGCAGCATTCATTTACCTTACTTTGGTGAAGGCGCATGGCTTCGTGGTTGAGGTATTTGGCTCATGATTCTAAGGTCGTGTGTTCAATTCCCTGCAGTGTATTGTGTCCTTCAGCAAGACACTTTATTTCACGTTGCTCCAGTCCATTCAGCTGGTGAAAATGAGTTGTACCTGTAATTGGAAATGGCCACCTTTGTCACATTCTGTGCCATGCGGGATTTCTCTGAGAACATGAAAGGTATGTGTGTCTGTGGAGCACTCAGCCATCTGTATGTCAATTTCACAAGCAAGCTGTGCCGTTAATCAAATCAACTGGAACCCTTCATCATAACCGATAGAGTGCCAGATTTTTTTTACATTGCTTTCAGCTCTAAATCAGTGTCTGACAGCCACAAAAACTACCAAGAGCTTTTTGGTTCATTCAAAAATCACATACCCCCCACCCCCACTTTTTGTCATGAGAGGTTATGGCCTGGACTCCTCCAAATAGATGCATAACATATCGCTTAGTCAATTGTACCATCATTTACTCCACAAATGTTTTGTCAATGGTGCACTTCCCCATATCACATTTCAACTTAACTGTAATATATATATATATATAGGTGCAGGCATGACTGTGTGGTTAAGAAGCTTGCTTCTCAGTCACATGGTAGATGGAAACTGAAAAGAGCCTGTCATGTTTCTCTCTTTGTTTCTTTCGGTGTTCCTTTCTGTTACACTAATACATCTGTTTGTTTTCTATACTACCTGTCTTCATCTGTTGTTTTTTTGTGAATTTTCCCTATATATATATATCTATCCTCACCCATACAAGCACAGTTCTCTCTCTTGCACACATCTGATACCTCTTATGCCTAATTTTTCTCCCAAGATGCTGTCAAACATGCACTGACATTGCACATCCAGCAAAGTATACTAGCTTCATTTCTTTCAAGCGTATGCATGTCCTCGGTTGTCATAGCCCATGTTTCACTGCTAGGTAGCACAGCAGTTCACACACAGGCATCATACAATCCGCCTTTCACTCTGGGGGAGATGCCCCTTGTTCTAAGCAAAGGTAGATTTCTGAACTTTGCCCAGCCTAATCTTATTCTCACAGCTATGCTATCAGAGCATCCACCTCCACTACTAACTTGATCGCCTAGACAACGGAAGCTATCTACTACTAGCTTACACCCCTGGCAGATGATGGTGTCTATTTTCTGTACATTTTTGGTGTTTATTGTACAAAAGCTATTTTTCCTGTTAACCTCCCTCTGATATTGCTGCACCTTTTATGTGTTCAAAGCTTACACTAGGTGCATCTTATGGAGTTTCTACCTGCACCTCTTCTACAGATTGAGCAGGGCTATCTACCTGAAGGAATTTGTGATTTGTCTGCCTTCCTACTTACTAAGAGTGGTTTTTGTCAGGTTAACTCTAAGGCCCTTCGATTCTAGACCTTGCTTCCATACCTGGACCGTCTCTAGTTCTGGTAGAGAATCAGCTAGCTATAAGAGCAAGGTCATTAGCATAAAGGAGCTCCCAGCCTGTCTCAAATTCCTGTTATTTCCTGGAGGACTATGATGAACAAGATGGAGCTGAGCCCCTATGTCTACCCTGAATTCTTCACTGTACTCATTGCCAACCCTCACCTTACTGATAGCGTCCCTATACAGCTCTAACCAGTCACTTGTATCTTCCCAGTTTCCGCATTGACCACTCGATAAGGGAACTCTTTCAAAGCTTTCGCCAAGTACAGGTGTTTAGTTTTGGCTAGGTATTTCTCCTGCTGCTGCTTTACCAGAAATATAGCATCACTGGTGTTTCTCACTGGCACAAAACCAAACACTAGTGTTCTTTTAGTTTCCATCTGCCAATTCCACTGTGGATTTGGTAGACAGAAACTGTTTCTGTTTTATCCTTACTATTGCAGTCAACTTCACTCTTAATCCCATTCTGGGGTTCATGCAAGTAACAATTTTAGTCGTATATTAGTGTCAATGTATCTACCTAGCTCATTCATTGTACTAACATTGAGGGTGTGTGATGAACTCCCAGAGTGTCCTTGTAACCAGCATTTCACTGTTGAGTCTTAGCTATATTACTTCCATTATAAATATCCTTGAAAGAAGCATACACATCACAATCTCCACGAATTGAATTTTAAGTCAGAAACTAGTGGGTGGGTCCATATTGACAAAATATTTATTCATAAAATCTGAATGATTGCCATGTAAAAGAATAGATTATTGATGAACAACATCAGGATTCTGTTTTCTTCCACGGCATATATTTGGGACGACTGTAATTTTGAAGTTTTGCTGGGCATGTCTGTTTTGTTCAATCCTATGAATAAGCTACATACCCAGTGAAAGTTTGGTATCGTTGGCAATGAAGTTATAGTTATTAGAATTTACATTCGTATCGAGTTCTTCCATCAGTCATGATTCAATGTTTGTATGTATATATCTATATAAAAACCCTTCAGCTTCAAACACACACACAGATACAAATAAAGAATTTGGCTTATGCTGATGACCATGCACTGATCAATGAATGATGGCAGTTAGCTGCTGAAAATGAATTACATTGTGTTGAACATGCAGCAAATCTAGTTGGGTTTACATCTTA
Source organism: Octopus bimaculoides (assembly GCF_046866305.1). Lineage (NCBI taxonomy): Eukaryota > Metazoa > Mollusca > Cephalopoda > Octopoda > Octopodidae > Octopus > Octopus bimaculoides. Next base: position 185,336,288 of record NC_142928.1, on the reverse strand, counting down.
ATACTAGCAAAACAGAGATTGTAACAGATGGAATCTATGGTGATTATCAACTAAAATCCTTAACTGGTCCAATCATTAATCAGGTGGTGCAATTTTATGCTGGTACCATATAAAAAGTGCCAAGTCCACTCTGTAAAGTGGCTGGTATTAAGGGCATCCAGTCATAGAAAGCAATGCCAAAAGAGACAACTGGAGCCTGGTACGGCTTTCTAGCTCCTGTCAGACTGTCCAACATATTCCAGTATGGAAAACAGGAAATTAAATGATGACAATGAGGCTGTAATATCCCAGAAAGTAAGGATGATTTAATGTAAGGAAAGAACTGACATGGGTTGCAATAAATAAGACAAAATATGGAAGGCATAGGAGTGGCTGTGTGGTAAGTAGCTTGCTTACCAACCACATGGTTCCGGGTTCAGTCCCACTGTGTGGCACCTTGGGCAAGTGTCTTCTACTATAGCCTCAGGCCGACCAAAGCCTTGTGAGTGAAAACTGAGTGAAAACTGTCGTATATATATATATATATGTGTGAGTGGGTCTGTGTTTGTCCCCCCCCAACACCGCTTGACAACCGATGCTGGTGTATTTACGTCCCCGTAATTTAGTGGTTCGGCAAAAGAGACCAATAGAATAAGTACTAGGCTTGCAAAGAATAAGTCCTGGGGTCGATTTGCTTGACTAAAGGTGGTGCTCTAGCATGGCCACAGTCAAATGACTGAAACAAGTAAAAGAGTAAAAAGAGAGAGTAAGCCTAACATGCACTGAAAAATTTAAGTTTCATTTTTCTGTCCATGTGTAGAAAGTATTCTGCTATATAACTCAGAAACTTGGACCATAACTCAAAGCCTAAAAATAAAAATAGATTATATAAGCTATTGAGAAGAATTTTTAACGCCAGCTGGAAAGATCATATAACCAACGAAGAGCTATACCAAGGCCTGCCATCGCTGTCAGATACTATTTGACAGAGAAGATTATGCTTTGCTTGACATTGATGGGGACCAAATGATTTTTGAGATTTTATTTTGGTCACCATCAGTATGTAGGCAGTGCAGAGGAGCATGAATGAAGATCTTTCCAAAGATGCTCAGAGAGGATGTTTAACATCCACTTTCCATGTTGGCATGGGTTGGATGAAATTAGTTGAGGCAGATTTTCTACAGCCAGATGCTCTTTTTGTCACCAATCCTAACCAGTTTCCAAGCAAGGTCATATCCCCTCATGACCAGATGTCTTGTAAGCAAGTGTCATTGTTATACAAGAGGTATCATTCCTTTTCAATCTTCCAAATATCTTGCAATGTCAAGGAGACATTAACACACAAACATATGCACAAAGGCCTTCTTTCACTTTTCGTTTCCCAAATCCACACATAAGGTTCTTCATTTGAATATTTGCACTAAAGCTAATATCATCCATGTGGATCTGACAAGATCAACATGGATACAGCTATAGAACAAATATCAAAATATATGTAAAACCCTGTATAATATAATCTATAGAATACTTTAGTGAACATGGTCCCCTTTGTTTTTTCATGAAGCGCATCCCAAATCATAAGCACAACTTTATATAATTTGATCCTTATGTATGTTGCACTGTTGTGGTGTTGGGATCCTCAGTACTGAAATATTCCAAGTGCAATTGGAAGCTTAACTACAATGGGGAAATGTACAAAGGGAACAAATAATATAAACTTGTGTTCATCATAATTTCTCCTACATTTGTTGTGTACGTAGGTGGATGTGTGTGTAAGATTTCTGTAAATATATAAGTATGAATTATGGAGTGCAAAAAGTGATATATTTACAAGATTAAGCAGTTGGTATTATTTCTGTAAAAATACAAATTCGTTCGGTAAAATAGAATTTTTTTTAAAACAATGACAACCTGTTATCGAATGAATTGCTATTTCAATTTGAAGAATTCCTGAGAAATATACTATGATATATAATATATAAGACATTAAAAACAATTTGAAAAAAAAAAAAAAAAAAGAAATTTCTTCAAAATTAGTTATCTGTTCTGCAGATAATTACAATGTTAATTGGTGGGATGTTAGATTATCTGCTTATTATTTTTAATATAATCTCTCTCTCTCTCAAGCACACACACACACACACACCCATACAAACATACTCAAATATATTTATACCCACGCATATACATATACACATATCCATGTATGCACTATATATATATATATATATATTTATATATATATGCACACACACACACACAATTCTGTACTCGAGCAAGCTAAAGTACACGAAAGAGTTCGTGGTGAGGAACACTCCTCTAAGAATGCCCAACTTTAAAAATGGCGTTGATCAATTCTATTTTCTGTGGCAGAGTATGGCATGGGTTTGACTTTTGAAGTTGGTGAAAGAGTTGATGAAGAAGACTGTCGAGAACGGGTCATGTATGAACTGGCGCTGCTGTATCTGGAGTTAGAATTGGCCAGTTTCTGAGAGGGGGGCGGGAATTGAGGTGAGTGATGAGGATAGTACTGTTGTGGATACGATGTGACACTTGGTTGCTTCTCAATGTACGGCTGTGATGATTGTTTCTGCTGTGCCGGTAGTGGTCTGGAGAGACTGTTCCTAGACTGGGAAGTTTGTAGTGAAGTCTTTGCTGACTCGTGCTCCAACAAAGAATTAGACTGTTTGTGAGGATATTGTCTTCTAGGAGATACACTTTCCAGCTTCCGCCATACAACCTAAAATAAACAAACACAAACACTGAGAAATCATTATATAGACAAGAGAGCCTCTCCAATGTAATTCCTTGACTCACACAGACTTTTAACAGCTTACACCAGCTTCACATAACCAGCCCCAGCCCATTCAAGTACCTCGGATCGTAGGGCAACCTGCTGTGCTTGAGGAGACCTTGAGTCAAGTACATCAACACCAAAATAAAAATCAAATGGAAATTGTAGCTGTGATACCAGTGCCGGTGGCATGTAAAAAGCACCATCCAAACGTGGCTGATGCCAGCGCCGCCTTGACCGGCTTCTGTGCCAGTTGCATATACAAAGCACCCACTACACTCTCTGGCGTAAGGAAGGGCATCCAGCTGTAGAAACACTGCCAGATCAGACTGGAGCCTGGTGCAGCCTCCTGGCTTCCCAGATCCTGGTCGAACTGTCCAACCCATGCCAGCATGGAAAACAGACGTTAAACGATGATGGTGATTAGATGAGAAAGAGCACTCGATAGCTTTGGTTGACCCAAGATTAAAGTAGAAGATATTTGGTTCAAAGTGCCAGACAACAGGGATGAATTTGAAACTGCATACATGAAAATCAGAGCTGACCCTTTAGCACTTAAACCAGTCACATCCGGCCCAGATTTCTACCTGTTCTATGTTGAAACTTACCGGACCCTGCCTATCACACTTGCCCTACAATGTCATTCTAAAAATATAAAAGTCACTTCATTGAAATCTTCAAACTATGAGATAATGCACGATTAATTGAAACCAATGTGAATAAATAAGCATTGCATCTGACTGAATGATGTGAATGCAGAAGGGTTAAACCACATGGCCATGTTTGTGCTCCTATGAAATAGCAGCCAGATTTCCTTCAAATCCCACTCTACTGACTTAGAAGATACACTGGACAACATTTTCCTGTGTACACATGCTGAATAGACAGGATGATCATGGATGGACTGCCTTTGATCAGAGCGAGCCTATGAATGAACATCGTTATAAAAAATATAAGAATATACCGTGTATCGAAGCAGTTCAGGATTGAGTCATCAAGTGGAAAAACTGGTTTGTATTTCTTCTTTATATTTTAACCCTTCAACATTCAGATCTCTTTGTCAAATGTAATGCTTATTCATTCAAATTGTTTTGAATTAATCCTGCTTTATATTGTAGCTTTGAGATTTCAATGAAGTTATTGTATATATATATATATATATATATTTAGAATGAATTGTAGAGTAAGGTGTGAGAGGCCATATCTAGCTGGTTTAAACATGAAACAAATAGAATATTTGGGCCAGATATGGCCAGTTTAAATGTTAAAGGGTTAAACAAGAGGAAGGGCAGCATCCATAATTTTTCCAGAAACTCCAAGAATGGTGAGAGGCTGTTATCCTAAACCAGAAACTTGGCTCTAATGTTTACAACAATCTGGTCTCTTAACCCTTTCAATATCAACCTGGCTGAAACCGCTTCTGGTTCTGTAGTACAAATGTTTTGTTTTCATAAGTTTTGAATTAAGGTCTTCCACCAAACCTTAGTCACAATTTATGTTCCTAATACTAGCTTAATGATTGATAACTAAATTATTTCACTAAATTCTTTGTTATATTTAAAATAATTGAAAGAAACACAGAGCAACTCAAAATAAATGCAGTAACGAAAGGGTTAATAGTATCTAACAGCCTCACAACCAGCCAACGAATTTAGCCAACAACACAAATTATAAAACACAGTTAAATACAAATTGTTTTAGGACAGGAAGGAATAGAGTTGGATAGTAGTTGCGGAGTGTATGGTAGTCTCTAGTAGTTGTAGAGCAGTGGTTCCCAAACATTTTCGGGGGAACGTCCCCACCTCAACTAACCATCACAGACATAGACCTCTTTCTGAAACAAATTCAAAGCAACAGTCTTTCACATTTTACATAAATCGCTACTCCATTATCGTTCCACTTTTAACATAAATCGCTACCTCATTATCACCCCACTTTTCTCCAATGTCCCCTTAGAACTTCCCCTTGGGACTTTCTCCTCAAGGGGGGAAATACTGCCCACTTTGGGAACTACTGTTGTAGAGTGTATGGTAATCTCATAGTCAGAGAAAGATGGTTGTGTAATATCTTGCTGAACAACTCACACAAATGATTTGTGATCAAATGTTTCTGCTGTACATTAGTTCACTCCCTACATCAAATTGATGTTGCCCAATTATGTGCACGGTGTGCCATATGTCAGGTGTTGAAGGGATCACTGAGCAATGTGAAATGAAGGGTTTTGCTCAAGAACACCATGCGCCAACTAGTCTGGGAACTGAAACCACAACCTTTCAATTGTGAGTGCAATCTAACCACTAGGCCATGTGCCCTTACATAGTACTGGCAAAGTTTGCATCTTTTACTGTTTGTTTTAAAAATAAATTTAAAATCTCTATATAATTCCAAATATATAAGCTGTGCGATCAAGCAGCACATTTTGCAACGATGCTGTTACAGGTTCAATTCTACTGTACCTTCAGTAAATGGGCCGACCAATGTCTTGCAAGTGGTTTTGCCTAACAGAAACTGTGTGGAAGGCCATTGTGTGTGTGTGTGTTTCCCTTCCCCACTTCACAACCAGAGTGGGTTTGTTTGCATTCCCATAACTCAATGGTTCAGCGAAGGACCAATAGAATAAATACCAGATTAAAAGAAAAATCGAATATGTGCTGGGGTCAATCTATTTCACTAAAACCCTTCAAAGCAGTGCTCCAGCATGACTACAACTCAATGACTGAAACAAATAAAAACATAAAAAAAGATTTGAATCCAATGGAAAACCTTACATTGCACATTTCTCGAACGATGGCCTTTTCATTATCACCAAGATCATTGTTGCTGTCAATGTTATTCCTGGGAGATTCCAGTTGCTGATGAACTTCCAACACCTAACATCAGATAAACAGACAAATGAATATATATGAATGGAAAATATCAACAGGATAAGGCTGTTGGGATAACACTAAAGATTTTATCTTCATTACTAGGATAAAGTATTGAGGAATCTATCTTACGAAGATAACTATTCAAAAAGGGAGAGAAGCCAAAGGTCCTTTCCTGAGCCAAAGGCTCATAAGACTGGCTTCCACTGATTCTGTAGGTGTAAAAATTATTCCCCTGGATGGGATGCTTAGTCTGTCACAGGATTACTAATTTTTGCCAGCTGAGTGAACTAGAGCAACATAAAATGACTTGTTTAGTTGAAGAACACAGCACATCACCTGGTCCGTGGTGTAGAAATTATCCCTCTGGATACGATGCCAGTTTGCCAAAAGATCACTTATTTTTACAAGGTGAATAGACTGGAGTAACAGGAAACGGAGTGTTTTGCTCAAGAATACAACTCCTCACTTGATCCTGGAATCGAAACCACAATCTTACAACCATGAGTGCAACACCCTAAGCCAGCGTTTCTCAACCAGGGTTCCACGGGAAAGAGTGAGATAAGCTAACACTAATTTCATGATCGTAATATTATTATACATGCACAACATACTGGTTATTATAATATAATAGACATCATCCTATCTAACCTATTATGTTATCAAAAAAATATTACATATATATATATGTGTGTGTGTGTGTGTGTGTGTGTGATATTTACCGCGTTAAGTACAATGCAAAAAATATGAAGAAGATATGGTATATAATTTTTTTAAGCAGGGGTTCTTTGAGACATGTAATTTATTTTAAGGGTAAAAAGGTTGAGAAACACTGCCCTAACCACTATGCCATATGCTTCCACTTAAGATACTACTACCAAGAAAAACAGGTTTTGACTTTTACTTTCTTTCCAATGAACAAAAAAAAAAAAAGGGGTGAACTGGTTCCAGCAAAGTACGAAAGCTAGATCTTGATTCAGTTCAGCAGGAGAAGTATTTATTTCAACACTGTTGAAACTTATTCAAGACATTCATTGTCAACATCATTCTAAAGTCCGTTTTTCCATGCTGGCATGGGTTGGATGGTGTGTGACAGTAGCTGGCATGCTGAAGAGCTGCACCAGGCTCCAGATTTAAATATTTCATAATGTTAAATTATCTTCAATTTAGAAATTTAATCCTTGTGAGACCAACTCACCCAAGACCACCTCTGTCTATCAAGACAGATTAAAACATTTCAAGAAGATTTCATAGTAATTTATGTTCCAAACATTAGGTCAATAATGACAAAGTCGTTTTACTAAATTCTTCTTGTGGCACTTTGGGCAAGAGTCTTTCATTATAGCTTTCCGGTGGACCAAAAGCCTGTAAGTGGATTTGGTGATGGAAACTTAAAGAAACCTGTCGTGTGTGTATTTGTTCCCCGCCACCGCTTGACAACATGTGGGTGTTTACATCCCTGTAACTTAACAGTTTGGCCAGAGGCCAATAGGATAAGCAACAAGCTCTAAAAAATTAAATACTGGGTCAATTCATTCAACCAAAATTTCTTCAAGGCAGTGCCCCAGCATGGCCACAGTCTAATGACTGAAACAAGTAAAAGATTATTTTTAAAATTAATTTAAACATAAACAGTGTACTTTAATAGAAATATGGTAACAAACGGGTTAAGTCAGGTTGTAAATACGGCGGTGGGGGCAAAAGTAGGTATACAGTTATGAAAAAAAAGAACACATATGATACTCCTTTATTATTATCAAAAAAAAAATTAAAAGTTAGTCTCATTTTTGATATTTTCAGTGTCATTAATGAGAATAATGCATTTATCATAACTATAATTTTATCGTAACTTTAAATCTTTTTGATAAAAATAAATGAGTATTGTTCGGGTTCTCTGTTTTCCATGACTGTATACCTACTTTTGCACCCCCACTGTATATCGTTAAGAAACAAGTTTGTATGTTCCTATTTAATGTCAAAGTAATAGTTTCAGCATTGTAGTATACTATGTAACAATAACTACCATCACCACCACCACCACCACCACTGCCACCACACTTGACTGATAAGGAGTTTATTGTTGGATTACCTTCATTGCATGTGTAACAGCATCAGGTTGAGATGAAGAATTCGGTGGATGTGGGCGAGGTGGAGGGTTCTGTTGTTTCTCTTCAGGTTGTTGTCGGAGATTTTGTTGATACTGTTGGGGTTGTTGTTGCTGTTGATGGTATTTCTCTTGCCGTTGGTGGTAGTATTGTTGTTGTTGTTGTTGTTGAGAGTACTGCATAGTTCTGGGTGGGTTGGCTGTACTACCAATACAGTTTGCAGGTTTGCTCCAGCTGGTCACCTGTATTTGCGGTTGAAAGAAAAGATAGTGTAAAAAAAGTAATATAACAGTAGTATTATGCATATGGCTGTGTGGTAAGAAGCTTGCTTCCCAATTGCATGGTTCTGAGTTCAGCCCCACTATGTAGAACTTTGGGCAAGTGCCTTCTACTACAGCCTCAAGCAGTGGATTTGTCAGAAATATATATGTTGTCATCATCATCGTTTAACATCCGCTTTCCATGCTAGCATGGGTTGGACGATTTGACTGAGGACTGGCGAACCAGATGGCTGCACCAGGCTCCAATCTGGCCGAGTTTCTACAGCTGGATGCCCTTCCTAACACCAACCTCTCCGAGAGTGTAGTGGGTGCTTTTATGTGCCACCAGCACAAGGGCCAGTCAGGCGGTACTGGCAGTGGTATGGAAAGAACACCTTTTGAGCGTTTGGCCTCACAGAGGTAAAGTAGCTGAACATCTTTCAAGCACTGGGCTTCATGGAGGCAAAGTGGCTGAGTACCTTTTGAGTATTGGGCCTCACAGACGCAATGATTGAGACCTTTGGTATTATGTCGTGCTTGAGAAGAAGACCCATCAAGCCAGACAAAGCTGCAATTGTGTTATCATTAAGAAGGGCATCCAGCTGTAGAAAACCATGCCAAATCAGACTGGACCCCATTTTGCATCACAAGATTTTTCGCGATCCCAGGTATTAAATATGTTTGCGAAATAGCATAAACTGAAATTCAAGTATTTGAATTTAATTTTTGCCACCCATAGTTTAAGAAGTGCTGGTTTATAGTATTCAAATGTATGTGCTATACATTCCCTCCCTCAAATTAATGTTACCTGAACTGATTACATGGTGTTCATACATTAGATGTTGAAATGATCACAGAGTTATGTGAGATGAAGTGTTTTGCTTAAGAACATGATGTTCTGTAGTAAACAAAACATGTTTACCTCTACTTAACTATTGATTTTCATGCAAATAGTGTCTGCTAGTAACGCAAATTCTAAATGCCTTTTTGGATTACACTGCTATAATATATTCATTGATCATGTTACTACTTTGGCAAGTACAATTAAATCTATGCTTTGCAGAAGAGGTTTGATAAGTCTGAAACATGTGTGCTTGCCTCCTATATTTTGCTGAATATTTTACACACAGCTAATGTTGTTATCCTGCCTTCACTGTATTTAGTATTTCTAATCAAATTTTTATGCTCTACTTTAAATGTTTACTTCAGCATAACTGTACCAAACAGAGTTATGCACCTTGCTCAAGGAAGAGCAGACACAAAACAACAGCTGCTTATTGCTAAGTGTTGATCTGAAATTAGGGCTAACAAATTAAGTTAAAAGTAAACCTACCATCTGAGCCCGAACTGGTCCAGGTGGCTTGAAGGTGTTGGGATAATTACTATTAGCATCGTTTGTTTGCTGTTCAAGTTGCTGGAAATAAGATATAAAAACAAACATATTACATAATTTCACAGAAACACTTGATATAATTCTGGACTCAAAAATAAAATTTAACATTATGGATTATGACTATCCTTATCATTTAATGCCTGCCTTTTATTCTGGCATAGGTAGGAATGATTCAACAGGGGCTGGCGAGCCACAGGACTGCACCGTACACCAATGTCTGCTTTTGGCATATTTTCCAAGCAGGATGCTCTTCCAAATGCCACCGCACCATGTGACTGATGGACAGCAGACCTCACTAGGACGACTGTTCAGTCTCATGAGTTCCTTTACCTTTTGACATTCTGGTTTTCATCTTGCAGGGGGTGGGTGGGTGGGTCAAAGATAAACTCCCTTACCAAGCAAACTTGGCGGCGTCTCCAGTTTAATCATTGACAAGCCAACCATGTAACATGTTACCAGTAGCACGCACGCGCACACACCATCATTTAACGTCTGTCTTCCATGCTGGCATGGGTTGGACAGTTTGTCAGGAGCTGGCCAGGCAGAAGACTGCACCAGACTTATATCTGTTTTGGCAGGGTTTTAACAGCTGGATACTTTTCCTAACACCAACCACCCCGCAGGAGGAGGTGATCTTGTACCAAATGATGAACGGTTGGAGTGTGACAGAGACAAAGATTTTAATTCAAAACTTATGAAAACAAGACATTTATACTACAGAGCCAGAGGCAGTTTCAGCCGGGTTGGTATCGAAAGAGTTAAGAAAGCTAGAATAGTGTGTAATTGTGGCTTAGCATGAACAGTTGAGCTGATGTCTACTGGAGGCAACAAGAAATGGCAGTGGTATATCTGAACTTCATCTTGAAATGAAGAAAAAACAAAATAGAAAGTCTTCCGCAATCTTCCAGTCTACAAAACCCCCAGAACATTAGTATTACAGTTGTGTCATGAAGATGCTCAAAGTGCTTTTCTTGTAATTGATTTATGGAAATGGTACCATTTTGATGGCATATAAGGAAATAAAAACCTTGGGCCCTATATGCAAAGTTGGGCTGCCCATAAGCACGAAATACTTTTCCTGAATATGCATTGCTGAAATTAAAATGTGTTTAATATGACCATGCATCTTTCATGCCATCAAATATGGTCATTATGTTAATTAATAAAGAATATATAATTGATATATGCATCTGATTGGAGAATTAATGAATTTTGATGGTTAGGAATTAGATTCAACTGTGTTTCTTTTCTTTTTTTTCTTTTTTGAATAGTTGAGACTCCAGTGTTTTTATAAACTGAAAAATATCTGAAAATGCAACTCAGGTTTGAGTTAAAACATTGATAAAAAGAATTTAACTATTCTATATTTTTGAGATGAGGAATTACGTACGTTATTTATAATGGACAGATAGGTGTCTTCATCTTGTTTGTTGTTATCTCACTTTGGCGCTGAAAATTTGTGATAACAAGATGAGGACACCTATCTATCCATTATAAATAATGTAAAAGAACCTTACGTTTTTTTAAAATCAAATCTGAATTTGTAATTTAGATTTCATCTTCAATTTACAACTATGATTGATTCTTGAAGTACTCATTTTTAGAATGAACACAGGATCCCTAATCCACTCTGAACAACTGTTTAGGATTCTCAGTGGAAAAGCAGTCCAGATGTAGTATAACAATATAACTGGGAAAACTTTCTAAACAAAACAAAGAAACGAACAGTCAAGATTCTCCAATGATAAAACAAAATATTACCAGAGACAAATTATTTCTTTCTTCTTTGAGTTTCCGAACAAGTTCCTCTAAATGTTTTATATAATTTAATGTTTGATCAGGAATAGCTGAAGAAATAAAAACCAAAGATTATTCCTAAAGCAATATTAAATTGAATATTATGAAACATTGTCTGTATTATGTTGTTTAGGGAAAAAGAAAAAAAAAAATCTTCGGAAATCAGAAACCTTTGTAGAATCTATAAGGGCCAAAGCAGACCTACTTCAGTTTCATCATCATCATCGTTTAACGTCCGCTTTCCATGCTAGCATGGGTTGGACGATTTGACCGAGGACTGGTGAAACCGGATGGCAACACCAGGCTCCAATCTGATTTGGCAGAGTTTCTACAGCTGGATGCCCAGATAAATCTGTTAGGGATAAGATGCCAGCCTATTTCATGTAACATTTCTAAAGTATTTCTATTGTTAGTATCTGGATTGAACCTGTCCTACTGTATTCCCGCCGTTGCAGGAATAGGCTAAATGTCACCTCTGCTAGATTCCTGGTAAAGCAGTTATGAACAACACACGTAGAAAATGCAGCCGATTTTGTCCATTAGTTTGCCTGCAATTGTGACCCTTGAGCTGTACGGGCAACTATCTTTTTTTTTGTTGTTTGGGAGCCCAGGTGGAAGAGTAAAGTGAGACACAAGGGTCCAGGTCTGAGACAAGTGATCTGGTGCATGTGGAATTAAGTGTCTTGGCTAGAGAGAGAGACAGCAAAATGTCTGTAGTGGATATGAACTGAAGTTATAAACTAACTTGTAAATAAGTCTTCCACCTTGTCATATTTTGAGCCTGTCATTTAATACAGCATTACGTTCACACTTTAGACAAGCAAGGAAAGGTCACTAGCAACAATAAGAATCAAGCTAGTTCTCTGCACATAAAACACTGAGATTTTTCTCACAATTTTTAAAAATATTTTCCTTTCAGAGAGATGAGAATAAAGTTTGAGAATTTTTATTTTTATGATTGTATGGGAAAACAATATTAAACAAAATGGGGAAAGGTGGGTATGTGGTAAGAAGTTTGCTTCCCAACCACATGGTTCTGGGTTCAGTCCCATTGCATGGCACCTTGGGCAAGCATCTCTCGTTATATAGCCTCAGGCCAACCAAAGCCTTGCAAGTGGATTTGGTAGATGGAATGTCGTATATATACAAGGGGATGCTGAAAAGTTCCTGGCTTTGGATAAATGAAAGTACAGGAAATTATGATTTTATTTAACATATTCTCCTCTCAGATTCACACACTTATTGCAGCAGTCCATCAGTTTTTCTAAGATCTATAAAATAACTCAGAAGGTTGGGCCTCCAACCAGGTCATTCACAATACCCTCAAAGCCAAGAACTTTCCAGTACCCCCTCGTATATGTTTATCCCCCACCACCACTTGACAACCACTGTTTGTTTGTTTACATCTCCATAATAATGAAATTATTGTGTATAGTGCTCAGGTGCACTACAACTCATCAAAGGTGCAGAACATAGAATTATGTACAAAAGTCAGGAAAGTGAACAATGTAAGAGTCATGATATACATGTGTACATGCATATGGAGGGGTGGTTATCAGGTGTGGTGGTGAATTTCAGGAAGCATGGAGGTTTTAAAGGATGCAATGTCTCGACAACTAACAACTGATGCGGGTAGTTTGTTCCATGCTTCAGCTCCATGGGAGCTGTGCTGTTTTCTGGCTTTCTAAGCATGCCCATGTGTGTTAGACACATGGAGCTCAAAAAGGTGCTCAAGGTGGTTGTTGGCACGATGGTAAACACTCACAAAATTATTAACCAAGTCAGTTGCCAGATGTCGGAACTTCATTGAATCTCTGCCCAGAGAAGCAAGGTGCTCAGAGTATGGTAGATGCCTGATGGAGGGTATCTGCTTGGTTGCACGTCTGAACAGTTCCCAGGAAGTCAATGTCCTGAGAAAGATAGGGGTTCCAGACTGGTGATGCAAATTCCAAGTGTGGCTGCAGTTTGGCAAAAGAGGTTGATAGAATAAGTAACAGGCTTTACAAAGAAAAGAAAAGAAAGGACTGGGATTGAGTTATTTGACTAAAAATTATTCAAGGTGGTACCCCAGCATGGCCGCTGGAATAAGTAAAAGATAAAAAAAAAAAAGGAGAAAAAGACTATCTTTTTCTCTGTGTGAATATTTGAGTTTTATAGTAAGTGTGAGCGAGAGTGCAGTCACTCAGATATCTCCTAATATAATAATGAGTGTAGTGTTTTTATATATTTGTCCAGAATCAAGCCGGATGCGGAGGAGGAGGAGAGAAAATCGTAATTCAGTGAAGGAGAAGTAGTGAGAGTAATTGCTCTGACTGAGAGCGAGTAAGAGAAAGTAATAGCAATGAGAGAAAGGAAGGGGTGATAGACGAATGTGAAAAAAAAAAAAATCAGTGTTTCAACTCTGTGAGAGTATATATATATATATATATATATATATATATATGTGTGTGTACGTGTTCAAGGGAAGTATGTGAAAGTTTATATGTGTGATTATTATTTATGTACCTTATTTATATATATAAAATACTACAATTAGCCGTCGTTATTGATGGCACGTAATCAGCTAGGATACATGATAAACACTCCTAGTAGAAAAACACTTAACTGTTCATGATCTTGTGCAGAGATTTTGGTAAACACAGCTTATCTTTTCTGAATGATGAAATGAAAATCTTTTTATATTTATTTAATTTTTCTTCCACTCTCATTTGTCACAATCAAGTGGCAATTTGAAAATATATTTATATTTTATGTTTTCTAGAGAATAAAACAACTGGTTTCTATTTACTTTGTATTTTGTCTGTTTATCATGGCTTGAATCTATATTTGTTTTTCACAGGTATGCTGAATAATGTAACCTTATTTATCTATGTCTAGAAAAAGTGAAGAAAAAAAAAAAAAGATGGGATGGTCACAGCTGGAATGCCTTTGAATGTAAGTTAGTTCAATCAAGACTAAGAAGGGAGGTGGGTCTACAAAACCATACAAAAAAAAGAAAAAATGAAAAATGCCTTGAATCTGTGAGTGAAAATAAAAATATCTTCTTGTAACATAAACATAGGCGCAGGAGTGGCTGTGTGGTAAGTAGCTTGCTTACCAACCACATGGTTCCGGGTTCAGTCCCACTGCGTGTCACCTTGGGCAAGTGTCTTCTACTGTAGCCTTGTGAGTGGATTTGGTAGACGGAAACTGAAAGAAGCCCGTCGTATATATGTATATATATATGTGTGTGTGTTTGTCCCCCTAGCATTGCTTGACAACCGATGCTGGTGTGTTTATGTCCCCGTCACTTAGCGGTTCTGCAAAACGAGGCCGATAGAATAAGTACTGGGCTTACAAAGAATAAGTCCCGGGGTTGATTTGCTCGACTAAAGGTGGTGCCCCAGCATGGCCGCAGTCAAATGACTGAAAGAAGTAAAAGAGCTTTGTGTGACACTAAATCCTTACTTACGAATATGTGTCTGGGCATCCAGCAGCAGAAACCATGCCAAATCAGACTGGAGGCTGGTGCAGCCCCTCAGCTTACCAGCCCTGGTCAAACTGTCCAAACCATGCCAGCATGTTCAATGTTGTGCTGGCATGGGTTGAGTGGTTTGACAAGATCAGATATGTCCAAAGACTGAACTGAGCTCCAATGCCTGCTTTGGCATGGTTTCTATGGTTGGGTGCCTAACATCAATAAAATCCAGCCTCCAGAATTCAAGATGAGCAAGGTCAAGTATTTAGCTCTAGATCAACCCAGATTGAGTTGACCCATGATCAAAAGTTTCCAACCACGACCACCCTGTCTGTTGTTTTTATGTCTATGATTACATTGTTCATACCATTGATTTTTTATGATGACAGGGTGTAACCTGAGGATTTGGTTGCTATTTCTAATAGGCATGGCTGTGTGGTAAGAAATTTGCTTCCCAGCCACATGGTTCTGGGTTCAGTCACACTATGACACTTTGGGCAAATGTCTTCCACAATAGCCTTGGGCCAGCCAAAGCTTTGTGAGTGGATTTGGTAGATGGAAACTGAAAGAAGCCTGTCATGTATATAAATTGTGTCTCTCACCACTATTTGACAACTGATGTTGGTGTGTTTTTTACATTCCTGTAGCATAGTGGTTTGGTAAAAAAGACTAACAGAATAAGTACCTGGCTTGGAAAAAAAAAAAAAAATTCTGGGGTCAATTTGCTGGACCAAGATTCTTCAAGGCAGTGCCCCAGCATGGCCACAGTCTAAGGACTGAAACAAGTAAAAGATAAAAGACCAGGAAACTGCAAAGATGCTCCTTTGCTTGCTTGACATTACTTTTACATAAAGAAATATGATGTTTTGGACAAAGATTTATATATTTCTATAAAATTCCATTGATGAAAACTTACAGTTTTGTCCTGACTGGTCACCGGATGGAGTCTGAGTTTGGTTGACTTCTTCAATTTTCTCATTGCCTCCTGTTGTCCCATTACTGCTGCCATCTCCATCATCTCTGTCGTTGTCAAACAAATGTTCTCGGCCCATGTAAAGACACAATTCTTGCATTTCCAAGTTATCTTTAATCAGTTCTTCTTGTTTCATCTTAAAAGATAACAACACAAATAATAAAAATGGAACAGAAATCAAAATTGAAAAAACAAAAATCGAGGACTGAATGCTCAAGCTTTACATTTGAGACTTAAAAAAATATAAGAAATGGGATTGGATTTATTTACATTATTTACATTTGACATATTTGTCCTCATCTCAACATTTTGGCTGATATACCCTCCAACCTTCATCAGGTGTCTTGGGGAAATTTCGAACCTGGGTTCTCATTCCTAAAGTATTTTTCAATGTTGTTATTATTACTATTATTGTCATTATTATTATTATTATTATTCAGGTCACTGCCTGGAAATGAACTTGATGAGGACAAATATCCGTCAAATGTAAATAATTCCACGGGATTTGATTTGTTTGACTAAAACCCTCCAATGAAGTGCTCCAGCATGGCCACAGAGCAGTGACTGAAACAAGTAAAAGAAAACATAGGATTTGAATTGCAAAATAAAAGACAAATTGTTGTCTCTCGCTGTTTAAACAAAGAGTAATTAATAATTCACTTAGCCTAATTTAATCCTACTAATCCAGTAATATTAATGGTATACTTCTGGGCACAGACAAGACTGATTAAGAAGCCATGGCACCTTGACCAATTGCCTTCTACGTAAGCCTTGGGCCAACCAAAACCTTGTGATTGGATTTGGTTGACAGAAACTGTATGGAAACTTGTCAATCTCCCACTAATTGTACTGTATTTTCCGGCATACAAGTTAAAATTTTCAGACTGAAATTTACAGCCAAAAATGGCAGGTTGACTTATACACCAAGACGACTTTAGAAAGCCCTAAATTCCATGGGAAATGAAGCAGGCCTTGGAAAGATAGTGATAAGGTTTGCACTACATATTTACACTTCATACTACATTGTATGCAGGAAAATAGTGTTTTACTAGCTTAAAATAATGTAACATTGGATAATGTAGACCCAAGATTTTCAAAGAGATGCAATGATTACATTATAAACGCACCTGTGTTGGCATCATGTAAAAAGCATTTGTGCCAGCACCATGTAAGGGCATCCAGTAGCAGAAACCGTGCCAAAACAGATGACTGGGGCCTGGTGCAGTCATTCAGCTTGCCAGCTCCCTATCAAACCATCCAGTCCATGCCAGTATGGGAAACACATTAAATGATGACAACGATGATGATGATGATGAATACCTTTCTTCCAAAGATCAACTTATTAGAAATGACCTGGGGTTAAACACATGGAAAGTCAAGACACAAACCTACCTCAAGTTCTCGTAATTTTTCGTGGTAGTTCATCACCTCAGTCTGCATCACACTGGCTGTATACCGACCAAACTTCTGCCAGTCTTTAGCCAACTTCTTGCCACTTTGGCGCTCATCATCCAAGAAGCAGCACAGGTCTCGCAGCTCTTGATTGTCATCCTGCAGTTTTTGGTTGACGCTCTTCAGACCTCGGATCTCCATCAAGTGCACCTGTAGTCGTCGGTTGATGTCCTTTACCATGGTGTCATGGTTGAGCATCAAGTTTTTGTTCTCTGATTGCAGCTGCTGTACCATGTGTAATACTTCTTCATGGCTCTTGTGACGAGGATCTCCTTCGGCAATCCTACTTTTTGATATTAGGTTTGAGGTCATCGTTGGTGGGTCAAATTCATTTCATTGGTCAGCATGGAACAGCTAGACATAGCCATATATATATTCCTAAAAAAAGGGATATTATTAGAGACAGATGAAAACAAGAATTAAATCAATTTTAAAAAGGCGGCAAGTTGGCAGAATTGTTAAAATACCAGTCAAAATGACTTCTTCTGCTTTTACATTCTGAAGTCAAATTTGCCTTTTATCTTTCAGGATTAATAAAATAACAGTTAAGCACCTGAGTCAATGTGAAAAACTTCTCTCCTTAAAATTGCTGGCCTCGTACCAAAATTATAAAGGATTGTAAGGATAACAATAGAACATTTATTGATTGGGTAATTTAATGCTAATAGTAATAAAAACCCAAATTAATTTCACTTTAATATCCTTCAGTATCTTCTCAAAAATGTCAAAAGCAAAAGTGCTCTAGGTAATTCCTTAATTCAATTGAGCATTCCTACTTTTTATTTTTACTCCCACAACTTTCCTCAAAATTATGTTCTTTTGTTCCAAAATAATAAAAAAACATCTTATAGAATTCTCTGAATTAACCACCTAAATACCCTTAAAGTTTTTCATTCTACTCAATAAAACCTTACAGAAGTAAACTTAATTACTACTGGTTATATAAACCATGAGGTTTATGTCCCATCCAAAGCTAATTCTGTAATGAATGAAGAAGATCCCTTTTAGTAAACTTAATTACTACTGGTTAAATAAACCATGAGGTTTATGTCCCATCCAAAGCTAATTCTGTAATGAATGAAGAAGATCCCTTTTGTCATGAATGACCACAGGGTGCGCCTCAAAAGTTCCCCTTTGAGGCACAAGTCCGGGCAAGGCTGTTTGTGGATGACCAGCATCCCCTTTCCATGCCACTGATGTTATCCAAGGGAAAGGCAAAGACCAATACAGCTTGGCACCAGTGATGTCACAACTCATTTCTGCAGCTGAGTGAACTGGAGCAACATGAAATAAAGTGTCTTGCTCAAGAACACAACACACAGCCCGGTCTGGGAATCAAACTCACCACCTCATGACTGTGAGCCTGACACTTAACCACTGAGTCATTGCGCCTTCATAGTTCTATAAATTCACATGGTTTAGGGAACACTGGAGAAATGTTTGATAAGTAATGACAAAGATAAACTAGCACTCAGAGAGCACAAACCTCCACCAAGGAAACACCAACATCCTCAACGATTAGCCAGAGATGATTTTTAAAATGAGAATATCTGAAATAAACTTGACAGCTCTCACAAACAAGAATACTAAAAATTAACCTGACTTCTCTCAAAAATTAAGTAAAAAAAAACAGGAAAAATAATCCAGAATCTTTGTCCTGTACCAGATCAATCCCAAAATCTAATCAGTTTGTGCCAGTCATTAGCCCAAATATCCCTGAAAGTTTCATCCGAATCAATCCAGCAGTTTTTAAGATATCTTGTCCACAGTCAAACAAACACGACTGAGAACAATACCTCCACCTTTGCTAAGGCAGAGGTAATAAAGGAATTATTAGTCTTGTAAAATCAGAAAATTACAGATTAAGTAGAAGTGTCAACATACTTTCATTGAAAGAGAAAGGAAAAATCATTAACTTAATTCTAGTCAAAAGAACAGGGATGACAATACAAGCTAATGTCTCATTTCTTCTTTCCATTGGTGTAATTTTAATTAAAAATTCTTGATTCACAACACTAAGTATATGAACATTGACTTCGCATTTTTAAGTGAAATTCCTGCTTTAAGTAATTGTAGCCTCAGGGTTGCCAATTTAGTTAATTTCTAGTTAGGTCAAGTGTACCTTTCATTCTAAAGGTACAGTTTAAAAAGGGACCATGACGGGGTGGTAGATTGATTGGAAGAACACCAAACTGAATGCCTTGCAGTGTTTATTTGTTTTTATATTTTTTCAGTCATTTGACTGCAGCCATGCTGGGGCACTGTTTTGAAGTGTTTCGGTTGAGTGAGTCAACCCCAGGACTTATTTTCTTTTTAAAGCCTGGTACTGATTCTATTGATCTTGTTTACTGAACCATTAAGTTATGGAGACATAAAGCAACATTGGTGGTGAGAGAAACACGTACATGGTCTGATCAATAAGTATCCGGACTGTTGTCATAATAATGAAGCTAAAGCACGCAGAGTGATGCCGCTTGGCACAGATTGACCTTGAACTCTGTTGTGAATGTGCAGTAAGTTTTAATGTTCTAGCTCACTTCCACAGTTTACAGAAGAGCTTGGAAGGAAGGTGTGTAGCGTGTGATCGTCGTATTGACCATGACAGAGGAAGTTGAGCAAAGAATCGGCATCAATTTTGCCAAAAGCTTGGCGATACCTGTTCAGAGGCCTGCACATAGTTTTCAAAAACGTTTTCATCATTCTCTACACAATCAAGGAGATTTTGTGCAACTGGAACCCGAGTATCTTTTTGGTCAGTTGAAACCAGTTTTAGCGCAAACTTGGTAGACACGTGTCTCATACAATAATTTTCAGTGATAATGAACTGAACTGAACTGTAACTAATCTGCACATCCCCTGATAACTCATGGATGGCGATTTGATGATTTCCCCTCACAGCTGCATGCACATTTGCGATGTTTTTCTCAGTTCTGCTGGTTGCAGATCTCCCAGAACGTTTGTCAATACCGACACTTTTTGACCATCTTGGAAATGTCTGAACCACTCATACACTCCTCTCAATACACTTTCTGCAACTTTGTGTAGGCCTCTGAGCAGGTATTGCTATAACAACTTTCTCTGTCATGGTCAATGCGATGATCACACGCTACACACCCTCCTTCCAAGTACTGCTGTAAACACCAGAAGTGAGCTAAAACTGAACTCTGCTGTGCATGCACACTATGTCAATCTTTGCCAAGCGGCTTCACTCTGCATGCTTTAGCTTCGTTGCTATGGCAACATTCCGGATACTTACTGACCAGACCTCGTACATGCATACATACAAGATGTTTCTTACAGTTTTCATCAACCAAATCCACTCGCAATGCTTTGGTCAGCCTAAGGCTATAGTGAGAGACACCCAAGGTACCATACAGTGGGTCTGAACCTGTAACCACACCACCACACCTACGCCTGAACCTGGAACATCACCACACCTATGCCTTGTTCTAATCCTTTGCATTCTGGGTTCAAATCCTGCCATAGCCTACTTGGTTGGAATTAATCCCTTCTTGTTTCATCTTTCACACCTCACATATCTTTTGCTGTTCATTTATGGAGTAAACGAATTTTGAGAATGTGAGCGAAGTTTGCTTCCCCAACCACATGGTTCTTGTTTAAAATAATTTATTATAACTGGTTTAGTTGCTGCTGAACAAAATACTGGTTTGGCTCACTGCAAATTTTGCAAGTGTAATTAATAAAGATGAAGTATTTGATTTAATTGGAACACATGAAATCAGGAAACTTATTAGTGCCTGTCCTATGAAAGCTTCAATATGTTAAGCCTAAATTCAACGAAATTGCTAGGTTCATGGGAAGCCTTGTCAGGTTTAAGAGCTATTATTGTGGGAAAATGAAATAGTGATTGCTTAGGTAAATGAAAAAATAATAAAGATAGTAAAATGAATGCTGTGAAAATGCTTGGGCTAGCAGTAATATATTTTAGTAAAACACGGAAGTTATTTTTACATAACTTGGTTTGGTGGAATTAGATAAATGTGATTGTTTTCACGATATTGTGAAAACTTTAAAATCAAAATTTCTTTTTTGTTTTGCAATATAGCTAACATAACCATTTTATTTATGTTCATGGCTTAGCATTAAAAAGTGACTATCAAATCAAGACTCTTTTTCTTTTGAGACAATTTCATAGAATGTTCATGAAATCAAAGATAATCTAATAAACTGCACTTCTGTTTATGTTTTATATAATAAAACATTAACATCTGAACGTTTTCAAAAATTTAAAACATCGTTATTACTCGTTGTGGGAATCAAATTTTTATTTCCGTAATTGTGAAATGATGACATAAAATATGCACGGGCGCTTCCCTATTTCAGCAGTGCATAATCAAAAGGAAAAGATTTCGATGCATTAAATCTTATGGAAGGGACAACTTCGCATATAGGACCCGGGGTGATTTTTGGAAATATTGTTTTGTAAACAGTGCGTCCTTATGTCCTACCAAATACGGTAAACTAACTTTAAAGGACAATTGCTTCATATTAGAAAAATACCAAATTTATCTCATTTCAAATTGGCAGTATTTTTTGTCTAGCATTAGTTTTATTAAAATATGCTTTAAAAATGTATTATTAGGTTTTCAACTTCAGAAAATAGGTATTCTTTCATTAGAAGCAGTAAACTTGTCAACGAAAGAATGCCTGAAAATATGAAAATTACGAAAAAAAGCTTATTAAAATTATTTTCTTTTTTGTTTTCGTTATACAAAGCTCTCTCTATGTATCTCGGAGGTGTACACTCTTTGGTTTTTAGTTTTGTATTGACCAAGTGTATTTCATTCAATTTGCCATAAAGGCAGTACACAGATGTATTTATCGACATATAGTTTGGCGCGAAAGTAGACCGTTAAACAACAGGTGTGATCTACAGATCAATGTTAATTTGATTCAGTTATGCAAATTAGGCACTAACAACTGGAAATTTTCGTAAACTTAAACAACGTTACCATATCTGGGAGTAGGAAAACAATCTTCTTTTATTTTATTTTCATAAATGTTAAATAACTGACTTTAACTGATAATTGTGATTTTACACCACAAATTAGCTCTCTCTGTCTCTCTCTAATATACATATAATTTTAAATAGCATTGTTAAAATTTGTTGTAAGAATACATGGATTTATCAGGTTTTCGCTCAATGTAAAAATCACATCACATCGTAGAAAAGGTTTATTAAATATTTTTCCAGTGTTTTCTTTCTTTTTTTTTCTCTGTTTATTGTGTTACTTCGTTACACGGCTTAATTCAGCCGAGCATAAGCATGCACGTACCACATATACATACAGTGTTTTGGATTTGTATAGTTCCAATGTGTTGAGAGATCAATGACACGAACGTGACCGTCGAACGACACGTAAAACCCACTAAGTCTTCTTTTTTCTCTTTCAGATATTTGGACTGAATGCAATGGTTAATTGCATGACGTGCAGTATTTGCATTCCAGGCACGGTGTACTCTCTTCATTGTTAAAAAGACAATAAAAGTCTGAGCTGGAACGTCTTTGATAACAAATAAGCCTACTTGATCGGGGATGATCTGCATCGAAACGAGGTTTACTGAAAGCGTGAAAAAATGAAAACAATACACTGTGCCTAGACTGCAAACACTGCACCACATACAACTAACCACAGTTGCATGTCATATAAGAACGTAGGTGCCAGGCGAAGGCGTGTGCAGTCTGAAAGCATGAATCACTGGGTCACACCTGTCATTTAACGCACAATCTCCCAACCATAGATCTATTAATATACATTAGGGCAATATAAAACGAAACTAACACACTGTACGTACTCAAGGTACATAGAAACATGTTCAACTGTACAGGTTGAAATGGCGTAATATTTTTTAAAAACTACTAGAAACAAAATGTTTTTCACTTTCATTAAATGGTGGAAAACAAGAGTTATGAGGGGGGGGGGTTGTACCTTTTAACGAAATTAATATTTAAAATTACAAAAAAAGAAAACATTTAAATTTAGTTACGAATTATGGAAGTAAAAGTTTTCTCCCACCCCACATATAATGTTATCAAAAATATTCAGTTATTTCATAACTGAACAAAATCGACGGATCTATTTTAAAACGGGGGCCACATTTTTCATTAATGTTTTACGTAGTGTTTTTGGTACGGAAAGACTTTCAAACTTCGTATACTTATCTATTTTGTGTTATAGAACAGAAAAATATTTTTGTATTCGAATTTATTTCATGTAAAAAATTGTCTTATTTCGATAATTTCAACCAATCACTGACAAGTATTCAGTTGTTTACATTTACTCCTTTGGCTGATTAAGCGATGTAAAGCGTATTTAATCTCCATACCTTCGTTTTATTTGCTTTTTTCATTTTAAATTTGCTTTCACCCTAACCCTAACCCTAAGGTTAGGGTTAGGGTTAATTGTTTCAGAATCGTTTGTTTATGTAGTCGGCACTTAATGTATATCGGCTGAATGGACGTCAGTGATTGGTTGAAATTACAGAAATACAACTTTCACATGGAATAACTTATGGATTTCTTTTTTTTTAAGAAGACTAAGAGAAAAAGAGGTTTTATATGACACATTATGCCAGTGTTCCAAGTTTCAAAGTGTTTCGTTAATGAAAAATGTGGCCCCCGTTTTTGAAAAATCCAAATCGACAAATAATTGTTTGTGTGTGTTTGTATCATAAACATGCAATTTATGTTAAATGCGTTGCTTAATCCTAGGACCCCAACCAACGAGCCACACAGAGAAGATGTTTAAATTCTATTTCTATTTTATTGACTATTGCAATCCGCTGGGTGTTTTTGCGTGATACGAAGGGGTGCTGAAAAGTTCCTGGCTTTAAGGGTATCGCAAAAGGCTTGTTTGGAGGCCCAACCTTCTGAGTTCTTTTACAGAGCTTAGAAAAAGTGAAGGACTGCTGCAATAAATGTGTGAATCTGAGAGGGGAGTATGTTCAATAAAATCATAATTAACTGATCCTGTATTTTCTTTTACCCAAAGCCAGCAACTTTTCGGCACTCACTCGTATATGTACATAATGCTGATGTAATTACATATGTAATAATTAAATTATATATCATGCACTTTATTGTGCTTTGTCAAGGTCCGTGGGGAAAACGGTTGGGGAATGGTAGTTTAACCCAAATTAACTTTAAACAGAAGAAACCTTTGATCAAATGCATTCCAACCAAAATTATAACGTCCATTGTTGACAACTTATCTTCCCTTCCCCAAGAATAGTGCAGCTAGGGCTCCATTAAGACCTTTGCTGTCACAGATTTTGAAATTGAGTGAAAATTTTCAAATTTGGTATATTGATGTACTTTTTCAAGCTGAATCAGATTTAGTGATTCAATTATTCCAGAAAAACATTTTGGGAAAATGTTAGAGGTTTAAAGTTTGATCATTTTTATCCAGTTAGAAAACGGAATTTGGAAGCTAGCATTTTCTGCATGATAGCTGCCTATCATAAAATGAAAGCAAACATTAGAATGGATGAAGTTTTAAACAAAATGAAAGCAATTACATGTCACACACACACACATATATATATCTAGAGAGAGAGAGAGAGGGAGGGAAGCATGAGTGAGAGATATACATATACAGACTGAGTGAGAGAGTGTAGTAAATATATAGAGAGGGGAAGGCATAAGAGAAAGAGAAAGCCAGACAGACAGAGTGGGAGATTTGTCAACCTACGAGTTGAATTGTTTCTTGTAGAAAAATTTTGATTTGGGATGTAGATTTTGAAAATTTAATCTGCTTTTCTTGAGGACGCATGCCTTTCCGTGGCATATTCAACATATATCACATACACTCATTTATGTCGTATATATATATATATATATATATATATATATATATATATATATATATATATATATATAATGATGGTAGTGAAATGACGAGAGGGCGAATGAAAATACTTGATGAAGCGCATTTTCCTTGGATACATGATAATGAAAACACAATATCTCAACAATATACTCAAAATGTATCGAAACAATTGTAGAAATTTTAAATCAAGAATATCGCTCATTCATATTCTATAATATATATGTGTGTGCGTGTGTTTGGTCAGAAAAAGACGATTCCGCAATTTCTTTTGCCAAACAATCAGCACAAATGATTTGTTTATAATGATTAAATGTTTGTGCGATACATTAGCTCACTCCATCCATCACATCGACGTTGTCTGAACAGATGCACGGTGTACCACACGTCAAATGTCGAAGCGATCCCAGAGCAATGCGAAGTGCTCCAGAACACAACGCACCACTCGTCCCAGAAATTGAAACCACAATCTTGCAATCGTGAGTGCAAAACCCTACCCGCTAGGCCATGTACTTTACACTGTGTGTGTGTGTGTGTGCAGTTAGATGTACGACTGCTGCTGTTGAATTTAAAACTCCAAGTAGATTTTTATCATCATCCAATCTGCTTCTAGTACAGTGGTTTCATCACTGCTATACTTAGTGTTTTACTGGTTGTGATATATAGAGGAAATCAAGGATATATATCACACACACACAACAGTGAATCCAGACACGTTTTTCCTCTCATGTCTTTCTGTAGAAAAGCTTAGGCCCGAAACGTCAAAGACTTCCATTTTCCTAAGCGTCAAACGAATACAGGTACCTTGTTTGTCTCCTCAACTGTTTTTTGTACAAATCTGAACTATATATATGTCATACGACATGTTAAATGTGAACGTATACTTTTACCATCATGCATATCGGGAAATATGGTGTATGTTCAACAATTACAACTTGATCAAATTTCTTGGTGCCTATACAAAACGATGACTAATGATAATTTTCAAAAACAAAATTAATAAAATATAATCGCAACGAATTATTCATTTGTACAACTATAACTACTTTGTTACTCTCTTCCTCTTCCGTCTGTAAAACTCTTTCTCAACGTGTGTGTAGCGTTCTTTTACTCATTGCCTTCCACCAAGCCTAGTGTGTGCATTCATGTGGCACCTCTTACGTTAACCATGAATCTCTCTCACGCTTCCCATATTTTTACCATGTAAAGCGTCAATGGAGAAAATCAACCAGTTAACCAACATTTACATCGACTATTATTATATCGTCCTTAGTTTAAGATAATGGGAATGGGTTTGAAGGGGATTAGGTTGCTATTTCTAGCAAAGTAAATATAAGGTGTCAATTTGATATACATCGTCCTAACGACTAGAGCCAATGTACCAGAGTAACCTGACACAAGACAAATAAATACCTGTTGTCTTTCAACCGCTCTACTAACATCCAGCTGACCCTAATCTGAAGTTAAAAGCCATGTCTTAAGTTTGGAAATCCTTCAAGAGAAAATAATCTTAAACAGGATGTTACTGTCTTTGTTGATATTGCATCGTGAATGTGTATTATGCGGCGAGCGAGCGTGTACCATTGGACGTACGTATGTTTTGTGTGGGTGTGTGTGTGTACGTACGTACGTACATACTATTGATGTACGTATGCGCGTGTGTATGTGTACTATCGACGTCCGTATATGTGTGTGTATACTATTGACGTAGTATATTGTGTGTGTACGTACATACTATTGATGTACGGATGTGTGTGTGTGTATGCTATTGATGTACGGATACATGTGTGTGTATATTATTGATGTACGTATATGTGTATGTGTACTATTGACGTCCGTATGTGTGTATACCATTGACGTACGTATAAGTGTGTGTGTGTATACTATTGATGTACGTATACGTGTGTGTGTACAATTGACGTCCGTATGTGTGTGTATACTATTGACGTACGTATACGAGTGTGTATACTATTGTACGTATACGTGTGTGTATACTATTGTACGTACGTATACGTGTGTGTGTGTGTGTGTGTGTGTGTGTGTGTGTACTATTGACGGACGTATGTGTGTGTGTGTGTTATTGACGTACGTATGTGTGTGTGTACTATTGATGTACGTATACGTGTGTGTGATAGAGAGAAAAAATGGAAAGGGAATGAATTAGAAGTATTCTTTTCTACTCTAGGCACAACGCCCGAAATTTTGGGGGAGAGGGGTCAATCGATTAGATCGACCCCGACCCCAAAAGGATGAAAGGCAAAGTTGACCTTGGCGGAATTTGATCTCAGAACGAGGTCGACTTTAGAATTAGAAGTATTGCGCCCTTATATGTGAGTTTAATGTTAGTTTGCAAGAAGAGAGAGGTTAAACTCGTGCAATTACTACAAACAGCTTATGAATGAATATATGTGTATACATGTATGTATATATGCACATTCATTCATATATATATATATATATATATATATATATATATATATATATATATATATATATATATATAAGCATGTTATACACGCCAACATGTTCAGTTCTTAAGAAATTAAGAAAGCACAAATGTATACAACACAAACAACTTCCTGTTTGTTAGTCAAAAAGCAAAATAGTGGTTGTAATAGTGAGAATATTGGAGCTTGTATAAATATGTAAGTAGGTGAGGTTTGAACATATTGAATAGAATATACAAATGATTTCGTTCATCCACACATATTCAAATATTGGCCATTTGTTACTAAACAGGTTCAGAAATGCATATATATATATATATATATATGAATCAATACGCAGACACAAAGAAAATAATGTGTATTTATCACTCCGACAAACTGGTATGATGGTTAGAGTCAATTGATTTCTCAGCCAGATATAGTCATTGAATGGAGGAACCAGATAGATCTATTTAAGGTAAGCTGAAAGTAAAATAGCAATATGGATGAATTTTCCAGAGGATTTAAGCAACAAATTGATGTAGAATTTGAACTCAGAGTTTAAAACATTCGGAATAAGTATTGCAAAACACGCTGTACGACAGCACTAACAATTCAACCAATTCAGTCATTGCCTTCGGCTCTGAAAGGATGAACGACAAATAAATAAATAAATAAATAAGCTTAAAAGCCAGCAGGATTTGAACTCAGGAAGCAGAACGGTGTAACAAATATCGCCAAGGCATTTCATTTAACGACCATAACGACTCTACCAATTTACCTCTTTGAAAATCAAGAAGAACGGAAAACGTATGACGATGGCGCGAGCACAAGGTCAGATCTGATAAGAGAGACCCGAGATCAAAAGATCCCAGCCGAAGTAATTGTTTTCTTTAATCCTTCTCGAGAAATAGTGTATCTAGGACTACATTATTATATTTTTAAAAGTAGAATGTGAACTGAGAAGTTTTATTTACTATTTCTAACGTATACTCTTTTACTCTTTTCAGTCATTTGACTGTGGCCATGCTGGAGCACCGCCTTTAGTCGAGCAAATCGACCCCAGGACTTATTCTTTGGAAGCCTAGTACTTATTCTATCGGTTCCTCTTGCCGAACCGCTAAGTTACGAGGACGTAAACACACCAGCATCGGTTGTCAAGCGATGTTGGGGGAACAAACACAGACACACAAACGTATGTGTATATACATGTATACGACGGGCTTCTTTCAGTTTTCCGTCTACCAAATCCACTCACAAGGCTTTGGTCGGCCCGAGACTATAGTAGAAGACACTTGCCCAAGGTGCCACGCAGTGGGAATGAACCCAGAACCATGTGGTTGGTAAGCAAGCAACTTACCACACAGCCGTGTACCCGTTATTCCGAACCGTAGCGTTAAGGGGACATAAGCACACCAGCATCGCTTGTCAAGCGATGACGTGGGGACAAACACACGCATATATGGGTTTCTTTCAGTTTCAATCTACCAAATCCACTCACAAGGCTTTGGTCGGCCCGAGGCTATAGTAGAAGACATTTGCCCAAGTTACCACGCGGTGGGATTGAACCACCTGAAATCATGTGGTTGGGAAGCTAGCTTCTTACCACACAGCCATGCCTGCGCTTATAGCTACATAAATTTTCTTTTTAGGATTTCTAAGAATGAAAAGGGATTATTGAAAAGGGATTATTGAGACAAGATCTGAATGATGATCGCAAAACAATGTATTCAAGTAAATGCACACAATGGTCAGAATGTGGCGTTGATACATCCAAGAATCGGACCTGGGTCTCTAAACAAGTTTCCACAATTTCTGTTTAACCTATTTCCCTCACAAAGCACGATCGATCTGGTCACTTCGACATCCGACACGTGGCACACCGTGCGCCCTACACAGGTGATGCCGATTTGGTGGAGAACGTGAGCTCATATACAGAGCAAACAAACATTTCATCACTTTCAACAAATCACCTGTTCAAATTGCTCAGCAACAATGTCAGAACGCTCATGTCGTTTACGATAAGAGTGTCCATAATGACGTAATATATTTCTTAAATATTTGGCGAGAATGCTCAATATTAAGTTACCGAATATCTTAATTTTAAGTGTATTATTGTACGAGCACAAGAAAAACAACCAATATCTTTCCCCCCAAAATTCCTATCGTTCAAGTTTGTAACTTCGTTAGTTTTAAACTTCCCTGAAAAATAATTAGGATTTTCGTAATTAACACGAAAAGTAATTGAATCTGGAAAGAAATTTTGAAAACAATAGGATTTGATTTGATTTGCAAAACTGAAAAGATCCAACAAGCAATACTTTTTAAAACTTTTCTAACAGCAATCTCGATCACAGACTATTTGGGAAGAACTCGTGAGCAAGCCCCTTTGTGGTTTTCATCACAGTCTACAATTTTGTTCCAATTGTTTTCAGATTTGGTATATGGATTAAGTTTTGTATACTAATTATGAAAATGAAGTTCATTCTCCCTATACATCCGTAATCAAAAAGTTATTAGCCTTTAAAATTTGATATTTTAGCCAATCAGAAGAAGCATTTTATACATCACCGTGGCGAAGAACTCCGTTTCCATAGTAACCAAAGAAAAGAAGCACCACGTGTTCCATAGCAGAATGCTAAGAACTCCGTTTCCATAGTAACCAAAGATGCTGCGCATGCGCACAAGGATTCTTATCACCAC
This sequence comes from Octopus bimaculoides, assembly GCF_046866305.1. Classification (NCBI taxonomy): domain Eukaryota; kingdom Metazoa; phylum Mollusca; class Cephalopoda; order Octopoda; family Octopodidae; genus Octopus; species Octopus bimaculoides. Next base: position 185,306,238 of record NC_142928.1, on the reverse strand, counting down.
GTGTTCTATAATTGCTTTCATAACAGAAGGAATTCGATTCTAGAACGATATAGAGATTTTTAGAACAGTGACAAAGTAAAAATGCGAGGGAAATATTATTGGAGAGGCTGCAACGTGTCTGTGTCCCTCTGAAAAGAAACTTGGTTGGAAGGTCGCGAATGTTTTAATGTTTTTCACTGTTAACTGCAGCTTAGTTTAATGGTATGACATATCGGTGGCCCCCCACCACACACCACTGATGATAGAAGAGGCAGCGAACGCGCTGTTTTCTTATTGGCTGAAAATTCTGAAAATTATCGCAAAATTTTTCTGGAATAAATGAATAACAAATTCGGATTCAGCGTCAATTAAGATACATTAAGACATTTTAAAAAAGATTTCGACATGCTAGGTGCAGGAGTGGCTGTGTGGTAAGTAGCTTACTTACCAACCACATGGTTCCGAGTTCATTCCCACTGCGTGACACCTTGGGCAAGTGTCTTCTACTATAGCCTCGGGCCAACCAAAGCCTTGTGAGTGGATTTGGTAAACGGAAACTGAAAGAAGCTTGTCGTATATATGTATATATATATGTGTGTGTCTGTGTTTGTCCCCCAACATCGCTTGATAACCGATGCTGGTGTGTTTACGTCCCCTAACTTAGCGGTTCGGCAACAAGCAGACCAATAGAATAAGTACTAGGCTTACAAAGAATAAGTCCTGGGGTCGATTTGCTCGACTAAAGGCGGTGCTCCAGCATGGCCGCAGTCAAATGACTGAAACAAGTAAAAGAGTAAAATAAAGAGTATGCAGTGACGAAAACCACAAAGATCCGAAACCCTGTTTTGCAGACTCAGGTATTTAACAGCCGATACCTCTCACTTACAATTCTTTCTCTTATTCTTTTAGTGGTTTCAGTTGTAGGACTTCGGCCATGCTGAAGCACCGCCTTTATTTACTTTCAGTTTTGTTGTCTCCTTATGGCTGGAAATTGGTTTATGATCGAGTCTGAAGCAGCTGATCTCCCCCGAGTGTATCCTTGAAATAGTTGACTGGTCCGGTATCATCGTTTAGGAATTTATCGAAGGTTTTTCTATTTTGTTAAAATTCCATGTTTCAATGGAGGTCCCTTTGATAGTTCTGTAATGTTTTCTGCATAGTCTGACAAAAGATGTTTTTGATTCATGAAACCTAACTAAATTATAAGGTAAAATGGAAGATTCAATGGGAAATATAGAATTGGAGAGAGAGGGGAGGAACTCAAAGACCGGTAACTGTTCAGTTTAGGGATATTAAAAAAGTAATTAAAATTAAGGGGGAGATAACTAGTAAAGGAACACAAGTCAACTTACTGTTTGTTAAACGACAAATACTGTAGGTAACATGGCGAATTACAATTTTCGAACGCGTATAAATTCATAATTAGTCGATGCCTTGCCAACCAATGAAGAATCTTGTCTCGTGATTTGGCTAACTGGGTGATATTCCAAGATTGATTCACGGTTGACGATTTCAATTTCAGGAACAACGAATTGCGGTCTCGCTGGTCTTCCACGTGTCATTCTGGTCAATTCCAAAATAAATAATATCCAGTATTTATGTTGTTCAAACAGTAAGGTGACTAATTTATGTCACTTTTACTAGTTATCTCCCCCTTAATTTTTATTTACTTTTTAAAATATCTCTAAACTGAACAATTACCCAAAAATCTTATTAAGTAGAGAGTAAAGTTCAATCTCGGGTCATAATACTCATAAGAGCCAATTTCCTGGTTTCCATGGCGTATATATTGCACCCCCGCCTCGGACGGGACGTCGGTCCATCGCAGGATTCACTCATTTTTGCCAGCTGAGTGGACTGGAGCAACATGAAATGAAATGTTTGCTGAAGAACACGACGTGTCACCTAGTCCAGGAATCGAAACTACAATCTTACGTTCTGTCCAACCTCTGTCCACCACCATAACCACTAAGCCACGTGCCTCCCCTATTTGTCAAAATAATGATTTCTAGCATGAAATAAACATTCGGAAATATCTCGTCCAATGATCAAGTGAAAAAATGCTTCACCTGAGAACTGAACCTTCGTTGCAGTATCAACTCGTTATATAAACTTCCTTTTACATTGTGTTGGCACACAGCTATTCATATTCAGAACAAAGCTAGACCACTCCTTACTGAAGCAAGTCCAATTGTATTCAACACCACTACTATTAAAATCGTGACATCGTGTGTGGTTGCTCTACACGCTTCAATCAAAATCTTCCTCAAAATTATACACCACTGTCTTATCTAAGTGAAGGACACGTTAAACAATGTATTTCTAGATACAAAAAGACGTGGTAGTTATAGTTGAATTGACTTTAATCGCTAGTTGCTTTTTAACACGCCGCCCTAGTTAAGCGCAATAAAATAACAGACATATCTGGAACATTTCTTGGGTAATTAAATTTGTATTTTTTAAATAAAATTTTCAACATTTGAAGCTCTTTTTGCTTTTTTATTATAGAAATATTTAAAGTTCTTTTTTTTTTTTTTTTGCTTTTCATTTAAAATTCGCCACTTTGAATAACTATAGGCCAAAACAAAACCCCTTTAAAATTATTCTGAAAAGAAAATCCTTATGGGCAATATTTCGGTATCAGTACATGACATCATACATGATTGGGTGCAGGCGTGACCGTACAGCTTTGTCGAGCAGATGAAAGAAGGTCACACACTCATGACGCCATAGACTTTTACTGAAAGATTGTCTTATGCTTCTAATTCATTATTTTACGAAAAAATATTAACATTTTCTGTTTAATTGTTCAAATATCGTATTTAAGCATAGGAACACAATGCTTGAAATGAAATCATTTTGGTTAATGAAAATATAATTACAGAAAATCTTATTTTATAATGCCTATCTGTTAGAAAGTTATTTTACAATGCGTCAAAGGAAAATGGTCTTTGAAAGGTATTAGTAGGAAATTTTATTAAAAAATATCCAATTTCCTGGAAGTTATGAGGAAACAAAGTCGATGGGGTTGTCACACTTGCTTAACCCCTTTACGGCCCATAGTTGCCATATTGCAACTAAAAAAAGTTATGTCCTGAAAATATCACAAATTGCTTTCATTGTCGGATGGATTGTGTAATCGGAATTTCCCATGATGCTTGTGATTTTTTAGTATAACAAGATGGCGACTGCGAGCTTGTGTAGGCCTGGAAAGCTAGTGCAGTCAACGTTGGTATTTACGTCAAGTTTATGTTTCTTGACAGATTACTGTTATACAGGGTAAAGTTAGTACTTGCGTGTTAAATACTTCTCATGTAGAGCAACAAATATGAGGGTGACTGAAGAAGGCTTTTCTTTTAGTTGCCGTATGGCAAATGGACTTCAGGAGTAAATTTTACTACAAAAACAAGTGTAATGCCTGGTCATGTTATTGACCGTTTACGTTTATATAGATATGTGGAATGTGTTGTAAGTTGCTTATAATAAGGTCTACTAACCAGCGGGAAGCTGGGTTTGTTGTACAACTTTTCTGCCAGCTCGCCGCCTTTTAGATGCAAATTATAGGGCAGGTCGTGGTAATTAATAGGAACAGAAGGGATCAGGAAATGTTGCTGCGCCATGTACTGTAATCTGTTCCGTTCAAGTCCGAAGTTGCCATATGGCAACTAAAAGCATCTTGATATCTGGATAACTGAGGCAAAAACTTTTTGCAGCATTTTGATATTTTTGTCTAATAGACATTTTGGTACAAAGAAAAAAATTTTCGCCATCTCCTTCTAAGGGTGGACCGTAAAGGGTTAAAGATCAGATCGGCCATAAGCAAACTAATAATCAAAAACGTTCCGCTAGTGACCATCCCGTCTTTTTTCCAACATTATCCAAGTCAAGTACTGAAGTTGTTGATATCGACTAACCCCTCCCCACATACACAACACACTCTCCTGAAAATTGCTGGCATTGTGCCTGCATCAGAAACCATTATATATGTACGAAGAATCCAAATAAGTATTGGTGCATAAAATCAGGACAACCATCATCGAGCAGACCATTTATCAAGGAAGTTCCACTGGTGACCATCCCGTATTTTTTTAAAGCAAATATCTTGGATTGAACTGAAGTGTTCCTTTACTGTAAAAATAGACTGTGTGACGACGGAGATTTGACTGCTAGCAGCTCCAGTGACTCTCAAAATACTAAGCAACCGATTGCTTAAGATATTTAGAGCAAGCATTTCTTTCTCTGTCATTCTACTATATATACACTCTGCTATTTATAGACAATTGTCATATTTAGTTTGGAAGTATGGATTTCCCCCATTTTTGCCATTGCTTAATCCCGGAACACTGTTATCAAACACGATGTACTTAGAACTACATTGTCCAGAGCATTTTTCTTTAAATGGCAGGCAGCGTGTGATTTGACCAGTGACATATTTTGGAAAATCAATAACCCTCCGCAACGCTCTTTTTTTTTTTTGTATAAGAAAAAAGTATTTGTGGCTGTGTGGATAAGGAGGTTGCCTCTCAACCACACGGTTCAGTCCCTCTGCGTAGCACCTTGGGTGAGTGTCTTTTACTATATAGTCTCGGGCCGACCACAGCCTTGTGAATGGATTTTGTAGACAGAAATTGAAAGAAGCCTGTCATATATATGTGTGTGTGTGTGTGTGTGTGTTTATCCACCACCACCGCTTGACAACCGGTGGTGGTGTGTTTACGTTCCTGTAACTAAGCAGTTTGGCAAATGAGCCCGATAGAATAAGTACTAGGCTTTAAAAAAAAGGATAAGTCCTAGGGTCGATCTGTTCGGCTGAAAACCCTTCAAGGCGGTGCCCCAGCATGGGCGCAGTCAAATGACAAACAAGTAAAAGATAAAATAAAAATAATAGAGCACATTTAATTGTACAGTCATCCCTCGACTATCGCGGATGTTACGTTCCAAATCCCCCACGATAGGTGAAAATCCAGTAGAAACAGTACTGTATATATTTAAAAAAAATATGTTTATAATTTGTATATATTTATTTTATTATAAATGCAAAACAACACGACACACTCGCCTCCCGAGTTTCGTTTTCCATACAGTATGTACGATTCTTTGTTTATTCATCTACGGTACACTATGTATTTTCTTTTAATATATTTCAATGTGTTATACAGTACTGTACTGTATTTTTATTAATTTTTAGGCGTGAAAATGCTTATTTTACGACAGAAATAATTAAAATCTAAAAACAAATACTTAGCGGCCGCAAAAACCCGCGATATAAACTCGCATATCAAAAACCCGCGATATAAACTCGCATATATTAGCCCAAAAAATCCACGATGTATTGAGGGTGCGATAGGTGAACCGTAATATGTCGAGTGATTACTGTATATGGTTCAAAATTGTAAAAAATAAATAAATAAAATAAAAAGAAGAAAAAAAAGAAATAGACAGAAGGAAGAACAAATAAGCTGTATTAGTTTGACGCTCAGGTGAAAGTGAACTCTGATATTTCGAGTCTAAGCTCTTCTACGGAAATAAATGAGGAGAGAAAACAGATGGATAGAGGGGAAAAAACGGAGAGATAAAAAAAAGTGTCTAGATTAACGATTGCATATGTATAATTGCGGAATTTTACCTAGAGTTTTGTTTGCAGTAAATGTTGTTACCAACGACCAATTCTATCTTAAGGCATTTTATCTGATCAGTTGTCAGGAGCCTCACGAGTCTAGGAACCAATGTCAGTTTACGTAATGCGGTGTTTTCATGTATTGCCTTTTCCCCTCACCGGAGATCATTCATTCATACATTCAGTTCACATTGTGCCTTGTGACACCTGAGGCGACAGCAAGACAATTCCACCTTTTAATACTGAAAGCGTCCTTAACAGTTTGTTCCAGTGTTAACCCTCTGCTCTGAAGATCTTTTGTTATTGTTCTCTGCCGCGTTTCCTTTGGTCAGCCACACCTTCTTTTACCTTGTGGCACCCATTGCAAAGTGATCCTGACAATTGAGTCGGTTTAGAGCGACAAACTTGACCCAGCCATTTCTATTTCATTGCTTCAATAGTTTCTCTTACGGTTTCATGTTAGCCTTGTTGCGTAGTTGGCTATGATGTAAATAATATCATATATCGAGATTACCGAATAGAGGGGGAAAATAAATAATCCTTTCAACTACAAGTATTATATTTCAATGATCATTGAAATACTAAACACACATTATTTAGTAGTAATAAACATCGTCACACTTGACAAGTTAGAAGTTACGTCCAATGGAATTCGGTTATGAATAAATTAACATCATTTTTTTTTTACAAAGAAAAGAAACACCAAGACGACAACGTAAACATGTGATCCATTATCAATCTACTAGAAACAGCAGTCAAATATTCAGTAACCCATATTTACCTTCTTTTAACAACAGAGATTATAAGAGATATTGTAAGCCCAGACTAGAAAGCTTTTAATCACAATGCGAACTTGGGAATAAACAGCAGTCTCCACACACGGATAAACAGCATCGTTATTAGGGATTCACCAGAGCGGCGAATTGAAAATGCCATGTACCAGTTCTGGCTATTTACGTTCCGGGTTCAAATCCCACCGAGGTCAGCTTTGCCTCTCATTCCTTTGGGGGTTGATAAAATGAAGTACCAGACAATGTGGTCGAGATATCGACTAAACCCCTTCTCTCAAAATTGTTGGCCCTTTGCTAAGGTCAAAGACAATTATTCAGTAGAGTGACAGAATCGTTAGTGTCAGACAAGATAAGTACATGCTTTTATGTTCGGAGTTCGAATTCCAGCCTGGTAGACTTGGCCTTTCATCTCAAGAATCAAGTACTGGGGTAAATGATATCGACTATTCCCTTCCCTTCAAAAATTTCTGGTATTCTTCCTAAATTAAGAAGCAAATTATTATAATTAATCTAGTTATTAAAGCGCTGAGTTGGTAGAATCGTTAGCGCGTTAGACGAAATGCTTAGCTGTATTTTGCCCGTCTATACGTTCTGATAATACTTACTGTTTATATATATATATATATATATATATATATATTTATTAGAGATGAGGAATTTACATTGGACGGACATGTGTCCTCATCTTTCTTGTTACCAAAACATTCTGGCTGATTTTACTCTCCAGCCTTCATCAGGTATACTGGTAGATTTCTGCCCGTGAGCCCAGGGGCAACCCCAAGATTCTGAGTTCAATTTCAGGCAGTACCTCGAATAAATAATAACATCAGAAAAAACCCCCCAAAAACTAAGGAATGAGAACCCAGAGTTGGGTTCAAAATTCTACCAGGACACCTGATAAAGGCTGGAGAGCAAATCAGCCGAAACGTTGGGGTATTGGTGTCAGGGCTAGATTATGATTTTGAAAATATATGGCGAATTGACAGAATCAAACGCTCACTGATTTCAACTTTTCTTTTTACATCTTTTCGGTATTCTTGGTTAATAAGTAGTTCACCGTCGTAAAAAGGTAAATTGCGATAAGAACCGGAAGTGATGACAATGATTTAACGAATGTAACATGAAAACCGTACTTATATTTTGTATAAAACAATCACATTTCTGGGGAAAAATTAGTCATTGATGCACCGAAATGAGATTAGTGAATAATTTTACACGATTTGTAAATTCATTTCATGCCTAAGTTTCCTTAACCAGATGGGTTAATATCTCACCCATCTATCGACCTTCTATAATAATCTGTCCATGGATGCTGTTATCGTTTGGATTAACAAAATTGGGTGAATGGTTGGTAACTTCCTGAGCAATAGATGTTGTCGAGGCTCACATATGAAGTCCATCCATCGGATATAAAACGTGTACCTGACAATGTTTCGCGCCTAACCCTAAAACCCTAACCCTAAGTAGAAAAATTTTCGGAAATTTTTTTTCAAAATCATAATCTCCGTATTTTTCCGCATATTTTGACAGAAAAAAAAATTTTTTACAAAAATTCTTGGAAATTTATTTCAGAATCATAATCTCCATATTTTCCCGCATATTTTGCAGAAAAAAAAAAAAAAATTTCTGAAAAAAGATAAAAATGAAGAATCTAGAAGAGGGGGTAATTTCAAAATGCCGATTTTTGCCATTTTTTTGCAGATTCGTATTCTCCGTAGCCGAAAATGGGGCTTTGTGTAGAAAAAAAAGAAATTAGATAAAAAAAAAGGGAAAGTTTTTTTTTGGGGGGGGGGGGGGGGAGGTACAAAAAGGGATCTTTTTTAAAACGGGGGCCACATTTTTCATTAATGTTTTATGTAGTGTTTTTGGTACCGAAAGACTTTCAAACTTCGTATACTTATCTATTTTGTGTTATAGAACAGAAAAATATTTTTGTATTCGAATTTATTTCATGTAAAAAATTGTCTTATTTCGATAATTTCAACCAATCACTGACAAGTATTCAGTTGTTTATATTTACTCTTTTGGCTGATTAAGCGATGTAAAGCGTATTTAATCTCCATACCTTCGTTTTATTTGTTTTTTTCATTTTAAATTTGCTTTAACCCTAACCCTAACCCTACGGTTAGGGTTAGAGTTAATAGTTTCAGAATCGTTTGTTTATGTAGTCGGCACTTAATGTATATCGGCTGAATGGACGTCAGTAATTGATTGAAATTACAGAAATACGACAACTTTAACATGGAATAATTTATGGATTTCTTTTTTTTTTTTTTAAGAAGACTAAGAGAAAAAGATGTTTTATATGACACATTCTACCAGTGTTCCAAGTTTCAAAGTGTTTCGTTAATGAAAAATGTGGCCCCCGTTTTAAAAAAGATCCAAAGGAAGTCTTGCAGAAATTTTTTAAAAGGGGTGTTTTTTTTGGGGGGGGGGGTTACAAAAAGAAGTCTTGCCGATTAATTTTCTTTTCCAATAACCTCTCGTCACAGCAATCCGTATTTTCTACTTGATATTTTATTTCCAAACACTTCAAACTAATTTCGCTGCGGCATTAGAAAATACCGACGAAATTTAAGGGTTTTTTTGTTTTTAATTAAAACCATGGTGGAAACTACTTGATAAAATCTCAAGGAGTGAATGAAAGTTAGGAGTAGTCCCAAGGGTAAAATAAAGTCGGTTTGGCACAGCTATTTACTGATCCTGCCGCTCTACTTCTAACAATGTGGAGGCGCAATGGCCCAGTGGTTAGGGCAGCGGACTCGCGGTTTCGATTCCCAGACCGGGCGTTGTGAGTGTTTATTGAGTGAAAACACCTAAAGTTCCACGAGGCTCCGGCAGGGCATGGTGGCGAACTCTGCTGTACTCTTTCACCACAACTTTCTTCCTGTTTCTGTTGTACCTGTAATTCAAAGGGTCAGTCTTGTCACACTGTGTCACGCTGAATATCCCCGAGAACTACGTTAAGGGTACACGTGTCTGTGGAGTGTTCAGCCACTTGCACGTTAATTTCATGAGCAGGCTGTTCCGTTGATCGGATCAACTGGGACCCTCGACGTCGTAAGCGACGGAGTGCCAACAACAACAACTTCTAACAATTATAACTCTCCGCGAATTATAACTCAAAAAGCGAAGAAAAAAAAAGCCTCCACAGAACCATTCGGCTTTTAGAAATAGCACTCAAATCTTTAAGCACACAAATTAGCTTCTGAAAGGGAGCAACGTAACGGATGATAAGCTCTTTGCAGGATACTCAAAATAATGAAAATAATGTGGTAGCAGTAGTACCAAACTTTTTACTGTCTAACAATTGTTTTCAAATTAAACAATCTCCGCCAGTAAAAGTATAAATATACAAATGTGTGTTGTCTTCATTCATTCACTAAAGAAAAGAAACTTTTCAAGTTTTAAAGAAGCACTTTCGAGATTTTCCAAGATATATGTCTATGAACGTTTTCAGTTCAAGTGGCATATTGTTGTTGGCACTCCGTCGCTTACGACGTCGAGGGTTCCAGTTGATCCGATCAACGGAACAGCCTGTTCGTGAAATTAACGTGCAAGTGGTTGAGCACTCCACAGACACGTGTACCCTTAACGTAGTTCTCGGGGATATTCAGCGTGACAGTATGACAAAGCTGACCCTTTGAATTACAGGCACAACAGAAACAGGAAGTAAGAGTGAGAGAAAGTTGTGGTGGAAGAGTACAGTAGGGTTCGCCACCATCCCCTGCAGGAGCCTCGTGGAGCTTTTAGGTGTTTTCGCTCAATAAACACTCACAACGCCCGGTCTGGGAATCGAAACCGCGAGTCTGCTGCCCTAACCACTGGGCCATTGCGCCTCCACCCAAGTGGCATATAAGTCTTATTTAATTTGAAATTACATTTTCATCCTTAAAACGAAGAGACGAAACAACAGATTTTTCATATTTTCAACAAGTGAAACTGTACAATATATATTACTCACCACTGTCACTGTTCAATATGCATTTCCGGTTATCCCACCCGGCTGACAAAATAAACCACCAGTCTTAAGTATTACGGTCGATTCAATCGATGAAAACCCATCCCTCAAAACTGCTGGCCTTATGTCTCTGTCTCAAACCAGTTATGGAGGGTTTATTTTCTACTTGCTGGATTTGGATCTTTTCTACTTGCTGGCCCTCCTAGACCGGTGGAATTTATGGCTGCTAACGGTTCCATCTGAATCTTAGCAAGCCATCACCTACAGGAACAGAGCCGGGTTTCTACAGGATCGACGTTCTAGGAGAGGACTGTGCTTAATAATTAGTACGGGACCTGGAAAACGGGTGGTGTGGACTACAAGAGTGATGAAAGGTGAAAGCAGTAGTCTATTCTGAAGAGCAAAGGCTGTTTATTGTAGCAGCAGAAGAGGTAAAGAAATGATACAGTACACATATGGGTGGCTTTATGTTAATCGGTCCAGTGGTCTTTAATTGAAGGTGGTTGAAAATGTTCGCGTATGCAGCAGCACCGTCCCAAATGTGAGAGAACCTCATTTTGTGAGCCTCACATGAGCTTTGTACAGTATCAATAATTACTGGTTTCAAATCTTGGCTCAAGATCAACAATTTCGGAGAGAGGGCCAGGGCGATCTTTCGGAGAAAGTATATCAAAACTACCGAATCGCTTATGCTTTTTGTGTATGTACTCGTTTATGTGTGTGTGTGTGTGTGTGTCTACTCCGGTGTTCAACTGGCACTTATTTTATCAACACCCATAAAAGGATGAAAGTCAAAATCAACCTCGACGTAAGGACGGACAAAATGTTGCTAAGATTTATTTGCCTTGTGTACCTGTTCGCTGCCATACCAGTATTAATAATAGGGACTAAAGCGTCTTCTGGTCCCGACGAGAAGGGAAAGTTATTGCAATGCGATCCTAGCTGCATTGAAGATGCCCTTTCGACTGGAGAGACCCTTAGCAACAAATAACAATTAGAGCGATTGTGAGGGCTCTAATTTAATGCAACTCATTAAATAGAGATATAATGGACAATATATAGCAATATATATATATATATATATATATATATATATATACTGAATAACAAATGCAACAATACTTAGTTTTTGTATTTACTTTGGCGTAATGACCCACCCAAGACAAGAGATGCAATAATAATTGTGCCTTTAATAAAAAGAATTATGTTGAAAAAAAAAAAATCACTTTTGAGGATTATTTCATTCTTTCCCTTTAAGGATCTGTTATATGAATATAAATTCCAAGAACTCTGATAATTTTTTTCTTCAAATTATGCCAGTACCTTTAGAATATTTCATTTTATCAAAATACATTCATTTAACTAATTCCAGAGGAGAAAGAATGGAATAGTCCTCAATAGAAACTTTCTAAGTGTGGGAATCATCTGAAACTCACCAGTCAACCACGGAAGAAATTTTTCACCACAAATTCAAATATTATCCAAATCTACACCAACGTTAAGGTTAGGGGGTTGGGATTACGGTTACGGTTAGGGAAAAAAAAGTTTTAAAAATGAAGAAATTAGTGGGAGGGGGCCGAAATTTCAAAATGCCGATTTTTAGCAATTTTCCGGAATCTCCGTATCCGAAAACGGGGGGGGGGGAATTGGGGAGAAAAGGGGGGGGGGAGAAGTCTTTCACAGAAATGTACTTATCGTTATCTTTTCTCTTACTGGTTTCAACCACTGGATTGATGCCATGCTGGGGTACCACCGTGACGGGTTTTAGTCGAATACGTCAACCCCAGTAATTATTATAAAAAAACAAAAGAAAAAAAAACATACTTATTCTACCGGTTTCTTTTGTTGAATTTGCTAAGTTACGGGGACATAAACATCAATTGTCAAAAAGTGGTGGGGGACGAACGTAACATACATATAACACACATACACACGACGGGCTTCTTTCAGTTTCCATCCACCAAATTCACTCACAAGGTTTATAGTAGAAGACACTTGCCCAATATGCCACCAAGAAGGACTGAATCCAACACCACATGGTTAGGAAACAAGCTTCTCAACTACACATACTTGTGCCTATTTGTAAAAAATTTCATAAAAAAATATTCATTTACCCATTTTTCTTTAAGTTACGGGAAGTAGGGGCACAATTGTGGGTAAATTTACCCAATTGTGTAGGTATACCCAATTAAAACTAAGATGTGAGACTAAGAGTTAATCATTAATTAACTAATAATTAATATATATCGTTATTACCTAACATTATAGCAGTTAAATATCTAGTCGGTAGTGAGTGTTTTTACGGTCTATGAATTTTCTCAACCATAATACTTATTTTGATCTTGTATTATTACAATATTTTTATATCTACATATTAGAAATTAGGTTAATATATACACTATATAATATACAAAAAATACAGACAGTCCCGAAAAGTATCATCTTAATGCAGAACAGTATTAGAGTGCCTTTACGTGGTCGTTCGAACCGTTAGAAACAACAGCCAAATCCCTTCCCTCCCTTAAAATGACACTCACACTAGCTTAAACAGAAAAATGTGGTCATGGGATTCTTGTATACAGGGAAAAGGAGAAGATGGTCACGGCTGCAAGGCTTTTGGTCATGAATGCTCCAACAGGTCTGACTTGGGGCTGATAATAACAAACACACACACACACTTCTATATTATAGTGCATTCAACTCTGCAGCATATTTTTGATGTGAAAACCCCTGCCATACACACATATATTTATTACTGTAATGTATATAGTGCAAGGATTATCTAACAGAGAACTCTGAGACAGTCGTGAATAGTCCATTCAGCCCAGGGCAAAAATATAGAGTAAGTAGTGTCGATTTTTGATATGATATAACACACATATTATTCAGAAACTAGCGTAACTGGAAGCCACTATATATTATTAGTCCGACGATGGCTTAACTGATCGAAACTTAATGTCATTGTCAACAATATTGTTCAAAAACAAACTTGTACTCTACAGAAATATAGAGTAACCCCTCGGATTAATGTAAAATTATTATATCTATACATAAAAGCGCATACACAAATATATATATATATATATTATTGTATGTATTTATTTTCTCTTAGTTAATAATTAAATCCGACAAAATAAATTGGCTAATAGATACCAGGGT